>NW_028174186.1:0-16318 GCF_963971535.1 Notolepis coatsorum
GGTAAGAGGAATATAACGTTATTTTCAACCCAATTGTGAGTTTCCTTGTGAGCAAACCGATCTGATCAATATATCACCCAACCTACATAAAGCATTTACTGATGATCGGGGAATTATAAACGCCCCCCCCCCCCCCCTTTCCTCCACGCATGATGAAGCATAACGTATATGATCATATACAGTTGAATTTTTTAATATAGCGTGTATAGGAAAGAAACGCCAATCGATAATCTATATATGCGTTTAGGCCTATAACTCACGTTCTAGGAATTACTGCAGAAAATGATAAAAACATACTTATATTCTAGAAGGTATTTTTGTATGAATGTATCAATGAAAAAGTATAACGTTCCCACATCCTGAACGATAGATAATCGATGTTGAATGGGCCATAGTAATGTCAATATAGCAATACAATTTAAAATGTTATAGCCCTGCAAAGAAGGTAAACATCTCCATAGGCTTACAGTGGTGGCAGACTGGGTATATTGATGGGTATAACCAATCAATGGCGGGGAATGTGTTAATGAGGGGGTCATTTGACAGGGGAACACACTAGGGAGGCAGGGGGGGGGGGGCAGGTTAGGAGGAGATCAGGTTCTTTCAGGAGGAGAGTTCCTGGCTCCAGTACTATAGTAGAGTCTGCTTATTGACTGTCTCTGCTCCGAGTGCTTCCAGGCCTCCTCCCCGTCCCTGTGTTTTTTGTTTTCCTCTTTCTTCTTCTCTTCTCGTATCAGAGGGACGGGAATTGGATTGCGGCTCCGGCAGAGCGGGCGGAGAGAGAGAGAGAGTGCGCTGATGAGAACGGCCTCAGTGCAGGACACTGAAAGTGAATCCGTTTGTAAACCGGGACAGGCAGGCGTTGTGACAAATAGTCTGGAAATATACACACACACATACACACACACGCACACACACACACACACACAGACACAGACACACACACACACACACACACACACACACACACACACACACACACACACACACAAACACACATATGTAAGAATGGCGCTGCTCCGACCGGCTGCCTTTCTGTTCGCTCCGTCGAGACTGTGCTTACTTTTGTTACATGCTATACTATTTTATTTCATACTATCTTGTCTAGCACAGTCTCTGGAGCGTAACAGTAAGAAGCATTTGGTATAAAAGTATTCTGTACTTCTGTATGACAACTATTAAAGAAACTTGAACTTGAACTTGAACAGACACACACACACACACACACACACACACACACACACACACACACACACACACACACACACACACACACACACACACACACACACAGACACACACACAGACACAGACACACACACACAGACACACACACACACAGGCACACACCTGCTCACACAGGAGTTCTCCTTTGTCAGACTGAATGACTGAGCGGTAAGGTCATGACCTCCACCACGGTACGCGGTGTATGGCGTTGGGAACCGTCAGGCAGGGTGAGGACAGGCCAGGAGGACTAAGGGGATTGGTGGAGGGGGGGTGGATGGCGGGGGGGGGGTGGGGGTCGTTCCGTGATGAGAGGAGCCCCCTGGAGCCATGTGCGTCAATGTCTCTCTTTCTCTGGTTATTATCAGGGAATGTTTGAAGTGGTTTAATGAGTATGCAGATCTCTGTCCAGTTAGTCATTAAAACATACAAAAGGACGGCTCTGTTTTTTCTTTTTTCTTTTCTTTTTTTGTTGTTTTGTCCTCACACACATCGAGAAGCGTCTCTGTCGCTGGTGCGTCTCTAAACGCACAGGCACCTATTAGCACCAACAACAAAAAACTGCCAATTAATTTCAAATGGAATGCTACTTTGCATGGGTCAGGCTCATTTATTATTGTAGCCAAACCCCCCCCCCCCCCCTCCCTCCCTCTCTGCCACTGTCACGATTCAAGAGATTCAAGAGACTTATTAGTCACATACAATACACGAGACATGTAGTGAAATGAAAGTGGCCATGCCCGCCTTGATTGTGCAAAAAAATACAAATAATAATAGACCTCTGACGTTACACGAAAGAAGAAGACATGATAAAAGGTACTAAGATAAAATACTGTAGCTTGAAAGGTACAAGTCCTATATGCACTACTATACAATAGACTATACAATATACAGTTATGCTATATGTAACTAACTAACGACAGAGTACAGCAACTTGCAATGGGCCTGGTCTACAAGATACACTACGCGACCAAGGTACCCATGTACATGTCAAAATACTTCCCAAAGGTCAGTGAATACCACGATCACAACACCAGAGGGAGCTCCACAAATCATGTAAAACCCAGATTCGGCTCAAACAAGGGACTAAACACGTTTCGCAATTATGCCATATCAATGTGGAACGCCCTACCTAAAGCTGTAAAGGAATGTGAATCACTACCCACCTTCAAAAACACTCTCAAAAAACACCTACGTGAGACTGCAATTCGAAACTGGCCCCTACAAATGTCCTAACCTAATTGTACAGTAAATGACCAAGTAAGGCTTTGTCAATATTCCAATGTACAGTGTAAAATGTGTGTGTGTCCCCTTCCCAACCCTGTGTGTTTGCAATTTGTGGGAAGTATATGTCTCTGATGTCTTGGTATAGGGGGCAGGTTGTTAAGAAGTGGAGCTCGGTTTCCACCTCTTCTTGTGTGCAGTGGGTGCATAGTCTGTCTTCTCTTGGGAGCCAGGTCTGCCTATGGCGGCCTTTCTCAATGGCTAGGCTGTGCTCGCTGAGTCTGTATCTAGTCAAGGATCTTCTTAGTTTTGGGTCAGTCACGGTGCTCAGGTATTCTGCCACTGTGTACGCTCTGTTTAGGGCCAAATAGCATTTCAATTTGCTCTGTTTTTGGGTTGTTTCTTTCCAATGTGTCAGATAGTTTTCTTTTTGTTTTCTTATAATTTGATTTAGTCCAGTGTGGTTACTGTCTGGTGGTTCTGCTTGTGTTTGTGAGCAGAGTCCCAGAACCATCTGGCTGAGTGGGCATCTATCGAGGGTCTCTCTGTGGGTGAGGGCTATGTTGTGGAGTGTGTCTGGGTCGCTTCTCTCTCTCTCTCTCTCTCTCTCTCTCTCTCTCTCTCAGCTCTCTCGCTCTCTCTCTCTCTCTCTCTCTCTCTCTCTCTCTCTCTCTCTCTCTCTCTCTCTCTCTCTCTCTCTCTCTCTCTCTCTCTACCTCCCTCTACCTCTTTCTCTCTCCCTACATAATAGTTGGGTCCTCAATTCCGTGACCATTCTCTGGCTGACATGTTTTGATGATTGATTTGACATCTGTAGAACTTTTATTAAAAAGATAAATAAAAGCGCCCCTCTCAGGAATCCCAGAGCCAGATCCTTGAAAAATCACAAATAATTAACTTTTGAACCAGAGCACCTGGAATCATGTATGAAGACACTTTTTAGTGTAAATTGACAACGAGGACTCAGATTATCTTATATTATCACGTAGAACATCTTTGCCGTGTATTGCCATTACTAAATCTTTTGGTAGGCATAGATTCATAACTGTCATAGCTATCCCATTGTTAATCTCCTTCCTTACAGACTGTAAAAAATGGCAAAACCCAAACACTCGGCTTCCCATTTCTGTGTCGAAATGACTTCATAACCTGAAACTGATGTCAGAATCAGAATTATTGTGGTCAACTCACATAAAAAAACCAGGTTCAACACCATGGCTCCCTCCTGGACTAAAATGCCTTCAAAAATCAAATCCTTGTACCAACCAAGTTATATTTTGTATACGTTTTAACCTTGGTGTCGTATACATCATTTGAAAGGTAATGTCATGATCTGCCAGAATAACTGATTAAATAGACAAACTGAAAAATATCTTACCTCCAAAAGCTATGTTTTCACTCTACTGGAGGGTGGCCATCCATCTTGGATCTCTCGGTCAAAACAATGTCATAACGTGAAACCGATGTCAGAAGCTGAGTCCTTGTGTTCGACTTACACTAACAAGTGTCTTCATACACCATCCTAGGTGCTCTGGTTCAAAAGTAAATTTTTTATGATTTTTCAATGATTGCGGATCTGGACCCAACAATATTAATTTATTATTTTTTTTTTATTTTTTTTATGCACTTTTTCTCCCCATTTTCTATTTTTCTCCAATCCCAATTTCGTATTTCCAATTCTTCCCTCCCCTGTCTTGAACGTTGCTAGACTATGCATCCCACTGGTCGGCTGTAGTGAGGATAGAAGCCTTGCATCACATGTCCCCTCCGGTACACAAGGATTAATTATGATTAAGTAATTAATTCCAAGGAGGCCTGTCATTAAGAACATGGAGAACACAGTAAATGTTAGGGTTTGTAACCGACCTCAAGCGCAACGGCAAAAAAAATAAATACAAATAATAATAGACCTCTGACGTTACACGAAAGAAGAAGACATGATAAAAGGTACTAAGATAAAATACTGTAGCTTGAAAGGTACAAGTCCTATATGCACTACTATACAATAGACTATACAATATACAGTTATGCTATATGTAACTAACTAACGACAGAGTACAGCAACTTGCAATGGGCCTGGTCTACAAGATACACTACGCGACCAAGGTACCCATGTACATGTCAAAATACTTCCCAAAGGTCAGTGAATACCACGATCACAACACCAGAGGGAGCTCCACAAATCATGTAAAACCCAGATTCGGCTCAAACAAGGGACTAAACACGTTTCGCAATTATGCCACATCAATGTGGAACGCCCTACCTAAAGCTGTAAAGGAATGTGAATCACTACCCACCTTCAAAAACACTCTCAAAAAACACCTACGTGAGACTGCAATTCGAAACTGGCCCCTACAAATGTCCTAACCTAATTGTACAGTAAATTACCAAGTAAGGCTTTGTCAATATTCCAATGTACAGTGTAAAATGTGTGTGTGTCCCCTTCCCAACCCTGTGTGTTTGCAATTTGTGGGAAGTATATGTCTCTGATGTCTTGGTATAGGGGGCAGGTTGTTAAGAAGTGGAGCTCGGTTTCCACCTCTTCTTGTGTGCAGTGGGTGCATAGTCTGTCTTCTCTTGGGGGCCAGGTCGGCCTATGGCGGCCTTTCTCAATGGCTAGGCTGTGCTCGCTGAGTCTGTACCTAGTCAAGGATCTTCTTAGTTTTGGGTCAGTCACGGTGCTCAGGTATTCTGCCACTGTGTACGCTCTGTTTAGGGCCAAATAGCATTTCAATTTGCTCTGTTTTTGGGTTGTTTCTTTCCAATGTGTCAGATAGTTTTCTTTTTGTTTTCTTATAATTTGATTTAGTCCAGTGTGGTTACTGTCTGGTGGTTCTGCTTGTGTTTGTGAGCAGAGTCCCAGAACCATCTGGCTGAGTGGGCATCTATCGAGGGTCTCTCTGTGGGTGAGGGCTATGTTGTGGAGTGTGTCTGGGTCGCTTCTCTCTCTCTCTCTCTCTCTCTCTCTCTCTCTCTCTCTCTCTCTCTCTCTCTCTCAGCTCTCTCGCTCTCTCTCTCTCTCTCTCTCTCTCTCTCTCTCTCTCTCTCTCTCTCTCTCTCTCTCTCTCTCTCTCTCTCTCTCTCTCTCTACCTCCCTCTACCTCTTTCTCTCTCCCTACATAATAGTTGGGTCCTCAATTCCGTGACCATTCTCTGGCTGACATGTTTTGATGATTGATTTGACATCTGTAGAACTTTTATTAAAAAGATAAATAAAAGCGCCCCTCTCAGGAATCCCAGAGCCAGATCCTTGAAAAATCACAAATAATTAACTTTTGAACCAGAGCACCTGGAATCATGTATGAAGACACTTTTTAGTGTAAATTGACAACGAGGACTCAGATTATCTTATATTATCACGTAGAACATCTTTGCCGTGTATTGCCATTACTAAATCTTTTGGTAGGCATAGATTCATAACTGTCATAGCTATCCCATTGTTAATCTCCTTCCTTACAGACTGTAAAAATGGCAAAACCCAAACACTCGGCTTCCCATTTCTGTGTCGAAATGACTTCATAACCTGAAACTGATGTCAGAATCAGAATTATTGTGGTCAACTCACATAAAAAAACCAGGTTCAACACCATGGCTCCCTCCTGGACTAAAATGCCTTCAAAAATCAAATCCTTGTACCAACCAAGTTATATTTTGTATACGTTTTAACCTTGGTGTCGTATACATCATTTGAAAGGTAATGTCATGATCTGCCAGAATAACTGATTAAATAGACAAACTGAAAAATATCTTACCTCCAAAAGCTATGTTTTCACTCTACTGGAGGGTGGCCATCCATCTTGGATCTCTCGGTCAAAACAATGTCATAACGTGAAACCGATGTCAGAAGCTGAGTCCTTGTGTTCGACTTACACTAACAAGTGTCTTCATACACCATCCTAGGTGCTCTGGTTCAAAAGTAAATTTTTTATGATTTTTCAATGATTGCGGATCTGGACCCAACAATATTAATTTAGTATTTTTTTTTTATTTTTTTTAGGCACTTTTTCTCCCCATTTTCTATTTTTCTCCAATCCCAATTTCGTATTTCCAATTCTTCCCTCCCCTGTCTTGAACGTTGCTAGACTATGCATCCCACTGGTCGGCTGTAGTGAGGATAGAAGCCTTGCATCACATGTCCCCTCCGGTACACAAGGATTAATTATGATTAAGTAATTAATTCCAAGGAGGCCTGTCATTAAGAACATGGAGAACACAGTAAATGTTAGGGTTTGTAACCGACCTCAAGCGCAACGGCACAGAGAGAGTTGTTTCAGAGTTAGCCAAAGCAAGGGCGTATTTATTCTCAGAGTCACAAGGTTGAATTAAGTTGAGCAACAGAACAAACGGGGAATCTGGCATGTGAAGATTGTTGCGGCTCTGCAGATTCTCCCAGTAGGTGGTGGTGAGGAATTAGCTTGTGACGTCTGAAGCCGCTCTGCAGATCCTCCCAGCTTTCACTCCAGGTGGAAACGGAGAGAGAGAGAATTCTGAGTTAGCCCAGCGCACAACAGAAACAGAGAGGTGACTGATCCAAATAAATATCCAAGTGACTTGATCTTCGGTGTAACACACACAGTTAGCAGAGTCCAGAGAAAAAACAATACGGTAATCCAAAGTGTAAATCCAACACAAAAATAGGTGAGAACAGTATAAACAAAACGGGATCTCTTCGGTGTTTCACAAACACACAAAAAACTGGTGATCCAAAAAGAACTGTTTCCAAAAACTCACCAGAGCGCAACGCGTAAAGCGGGCAGATAAACGAGGCGCAGCTTCGTACAGGGAATCAGGTTCTCCACAGGGATTACTTCACGAAAGTCCTGGGGAGCAACAGACAGGGAACAGTGACGGGAAAGACAGGCAAATGCAGGAGTATATTCAAAACGATCCAACATCGATATTAGGGGGATCAGGGTATATAAAGCCACAGGGCGCTGATGACAAGCTGTGACAGCTGCGGGATGAAATTGATCATTGCTCCAGAAGCGTGTGGTGGGGAGAGCACCAATCAACACAGCACCCTACAGGAACGGAGCGTGTGGCGGGGAAATCAATTAATCAACAAAATACCTTAAAGGAACGGAGCGTGTGGGTTAAAGGAACGGAGCGTGTGGGTGGGGAGCGGACCAAACCTCACAGTATGTCAAGTTAATAAAATGTTCAATCAGTCAATCAATCATAAGTGTGATCCTCAGCACTCTTAAATTCTGCTCTCAGCCACGGCCAAATCTGATCTCAGGAAAATTAGGGGAATCGCGCTACTAGCGCTAATATGTCTTAAATTGGCTTGAGAGGAAATCTTTTGTCGTAAATCCGTTCGGGAATGAGACCCATTGTGTTTTCTAATGATGTCTCCGAGTGGCAGCATGTACAGTATAGTGAGAATAATAATGGACCAAGGCAGCTCCCCTGTGGAACTCCGAAGTAGGTGTCATGTTTCTCAGAAAAATTATCTCCAAGCCTGATGTAATATTATCTCCCTTTGATATATGTTCTGAACCAGTTTAATACATAGTCAGACAGACCAACTAACTTTTCTAGACGATTTATTAGGATATCATGGTCGATCGTGTCAAACGCTGCGCTTAGATCTAATAGGACGAGAATTGAGACTTTGTTTGCCTCAGAGTTTATTCTGAGGTAACTAATTATTAATTAAGAGCAGTTTCAGTGCTATGGTGCGTTCTGAAGCCTGATTGAAATTCTTCCATGATGTTGTTTTCTTTGAGAAAGCTAATTCGATTACTGATACTTTATCAATGTTCAGCCTTGTTGTCATCACTAAGTCTAGGGTGTTACCATGTTGGTGAGTGGGTTCATTTACATGTTGTATTAGCTCAAAGCTGTCCAGTAGGTTGGTAAGCTCAATAGCCTTGGGGTCGTTCTTCTTATTTATATGAATATTCAGATCTCCATGTATGATTAATCTTTAAAATCTAAGGATACCGACTGAGATTAGCTCTGAGAATTCCTGCAGAAATATTGAGTATTTTGGTGGCCGGTACAATGTGATGATGAGCAAAGACAGTTCAGCTTTGAGCTCAATAGCAAGATATTCAAATTATGTAAATTCACCCATGTCAATGTCATTACATACAAACGATGTAGATAAAATAGTGGCAATCCCTCCCCCTTTTCTATTTTGTCTGACCGATTGATAATACTTATAATTTGGAGGGCAGGCTTCTATCAGCGTTGTCGCACCAGTAATGTCAGTAGCCATGTCTCGACTAGGAACATGCATTGAAAATTCTTTTCAGTTATTAGATCATTGATTAAGAAAGATTTGTTGCTCAACGATCTAACATTCAGAAGGGCCATTGTCAGTGATTTTGTGATGGGGGGTGTGGCCGGCCTTGGCTGAGCGATGATGGGTCTGAGGTTGCTACTGTAAGTGTTACAGTATGTGTCAGGCATTTCTTCTTGAGTCTGATAGTAGTGAGAACAGGAACAGCATGGTTTGTTATTGGAACAAATTGATAGCAGTAGTTTGGGTGTGAGGTGGGGGGCGTGGTGGATGTTTCGGAGGTTGCAGTTGCGGGCTGTCGAGGAAAGATGGCGGAATAGTTCTTCTTTGATGTTTTGGAGATGCCTGGCTGTAAATCCGACCTGTGATTGAGATCATTTCAGTCGTTTTCAGTGACAGTTCTTTCTTATCTTTATTCTTTTTCAAGGATTCTTTTCAAAACAAGCATCTCATCTTGAAGTGAGTGGCGTGAACTGCCAGTCAGGTTTCTTTCTTACTCGTCTTGAATAAAATAAAAAGCATCAAGGCTCAATACTGAATATGTGAGCTTGTCCTTTGAAGACAGATAACAAGATAGAAGCGATAAAAGCATGACGGCAACTATCGCATTCATCTGGTTTGAACCAAGCAGCTGCAGCACACTTGTCCAGTCAAACACTCGGCCCGAGGCAACAAGCCTGTGTTCTATATAATATCAGTTGATCTATTGGATGTCAGCCGATGTGTCAGTGATATGATCTCCTACATTGTGTTCATCACCATCACTTAGCTACTTATCTCTGTTGTATTGATTATTTTCTGGCCTTCATACGTTCAGCTTGTGAATTTCCCAGTTACATCGAATTGTACTTTTTGTAATTAGCTCCCACTGCCAAGGCGAAGCCAGGGGGAGAGGTTATGTAGCCAACTCGCTCCCATCTGGGTGTGTGTGTATCTATCCGGGACAATCATATGGTAAATGGTAAATGGTGCATTTATATAGCAGCTTTTATCAATTTTGTTCCTCACATTCACCCATTCACTCACACATTCACATACCGACGGTGGAGGCGACCATGCAAGGTGCCAACCTGCACATCGGGAGCAATTAGGGATTAAGTGTCATGCACAAGGACACTTCAACACGCTGCTGGGAGGAGTGGGAATCAAACCAGGAACCTTCCGATTACCAGGCGACCACTCTACCTCCTGAGCTACTGTCGCCACACATATCTTGAAAAGTGATGGCCGGATTGCAATGAAATTTGCGGTGTGCATTCATGACCCAGAGAGGCACAAACCTCTTGATTTTGGTCGCCCCATAAACTTTACTCTAGTGCCACTTTACTCTAGTGTCACTTTACTCTAGCCTGTGGTGCTTGTGTCTGTTGAGACTGGCAATATCGGCAACTCTTGTGTCCGTCATATACCCAGTGAAATGTTGCCGGTGAAAGTAACGGCAGAAGTGGGGAGATTGTTAGGCCTTGGCGGAGGTCTGCACTCTACTGAATGCATTTTTCTAGTTTGATTCGTTTGTTTCTGCACTGGGTAGGAGAGAGTGAGTGGGTAGCACTGGGGACTGTGATGCTAGTAGCTAGTCTAAGCTCGTGTTAGCGGGTTGGTGAAAGGTGGTGCTGTGATGCTAGTAGCTAGTCTTTAGCTTGTGTTAGCGGGTTGGTGAAAGGTGGCACTGGGTGTTGTGATGCTAGTAGCTAGTCTAAGCTTGTGTTAGCGGGTTGGTGAAAGGTGGCACTGGGTGTTGTGATGCTAGTAGCTACTCTAAGCTTTTGTTAGTGGGTTGGTGAAAGGTGGCACTGGGTGCTGTGATGCTAGTAGCTAGTCTAAGCTTGTGTTAGCGGGTTGGTGAAAGGTGTTGCTATCCTAACTCATTTAAATTGGTGGACAACATTGTTGAGGCTGTCACAGAAGGACACACCATTGTGTCAGTAATTCTCACACACACACACACACACACACACACACACACACACACACACACACACACACACACACACACACACACACACACACACACACACACACACACACACACACACACACACACACACACACACACACACACGCACCCTCTAGAGACTTTCATATTTCATTTTTATTTAACCAGGCCTGTCATTTAAAGATTAATCAGTCTTGGCAGAAGCTTCATTAAAATGAAGAGTGTGTCGCCGCAATGTGCTTTTGTCCTGACATGAGCAGAAGCGCCTGCTGGTGATAGACTAGAAATACTTTATTCATCCAGAGGGAGATTTGGCACTACAAATCGCTCACAGTAAACAGTAGACACTTGGATAGACAAAAACAAATAAAATACAGTCTGGGATATACATTTCCTATGTCACATTCTAATATAAAATATACAGTAAAAATATACAGAAATATACAGTAAGTGTACATTTGTAAATGTAAAAGTCCAGGAAGGTAGTACTGTCACCCTGTGCTCAGTGATGCAGTGAGGCACATTGATGCATTATAAAGTCTGATGGCTGTCGGAATGAAGGACTTCCTGTCTCTTGGAACCAAGATAGTTTGAAGAGACTTATTAACGTGATGTTTCACCCCAGATTTAGACAGATTTCTTTTTGCCTGGGACGTACATTATGCATTTATTTACCTGCAGCTCATGAAAGCATAACACTATACTCTCTAGTCATGTCAATAGTCCTGACTCACATTTTTAAGAAAGCAAGCTTTACCTGCAGCATAAACACCTTCCCGGGACATAACTAGGCCTGGGTATCGTATGTTCGATACCGGTGGCAATACAGATAACCTGGAATTCGAATTCGATACCCAAACAATACAAGTTTCAAGTTTCTTTAATAGTTGTCATACAGAAGTACAGAATACTTTTATACAAAATGCTTCTTTCTTTTACGCTCCAGAGACTGTGCTAGACAAAACGATAAGTATGAAATAAAATAGTATAGCATGTAAAAAATAGAAGTAAAAAATAGAAGTCACGTACGTAGACACAGTGTTCAGTATAAACATATGTACAATGTTCAATGCAGAATAGAAGTAACTGAGTTACCATACAATATACTATACAATATACTAATATACAATATACTATATAGTGCAAAGCAGAAGTGGGATGAGGTACAATTTAGGTACAATTTACAGTAAGGTGTACTGAGGTATGGGTTGTAGTGCAAATCCTTTACCAATCAATATAAAGTGTGTTTAGGTGTTCTAAAGTGTGTAAAGTGGGTGCTGCAGTGAGTTGTTTGTTTAAAGTGAGTGTGTGCGTGTGGATGTGTGTGCTGTGAGTGCATTTGATGGTTGTTGCATAGTGTTTATTGTTCGTTGAGCAACCTGATGGCCTGGGGATAGAAGCTTCTTCTACATACATTTATTTTTGTGTGTCACGTAAGTTATGTGTGAGCCAATCAGATGCTTTGTTAGATTTTAACATGATTTTGGATCGTGGTTGAACGGAGGACATGTTACATCATGGAACAAACATGCTCATTGGCTCCCTGGCACTGATTAACTACCATGTGACTCAGAATGTGGTATTGAGTGACACAGTGTCACTCGACACCAAATTTTGATACCGCAGCACTTATTGATACTTGAGAGTAGTGATGCACGATATATCGGCCGCCGATATAATATCGGCCGATATGGCCGTTTTTTTACACATCGGTATTGGTCCGATATCAAGATCGGGCCGATATAAAAAAAAATAAAAATGATTTTAATTTTTAATTTTTTTTTAAATCAATTTTTTTTATTTTTACATGTTTTGGCCTTAAATAGTTTCAAAATATCTGTCATTTCTGAAAATAAGTTAAAAAAGTTAAAAAAAAGTATGCGTTTTGGAAAATAGCTCTTTATTTGATTATCATAAAAAAGTGTTTTCTATACAGAGATATCGACATTGGTAAATATCGGTATCGGCCAGAACAGCAATATTAATATCGGTTATCGGTATTGGCCACAATTTTCACATCGGTGCATCACTACTTGAGAGTATTGAAGCAATTTGATTGATAGCATAAAAGTATCACATTTCCATACGTAACGGCCATAGACGTATATAGCCAGCCAGTCTCGTTTCTTTCTCTGCGCATTATTCCCGCTCATTATAGCTAAGATTAGAAACTTAGAAAAATGTCTCTCTTATAGGATGACAGCTTGGTGCATGTGCACACACTAGGGCTGTCCCCGACTAAGGATTTGGATGGTCGACTATGATTGGGCGACTAATAAAAAAAAATAAAAAAAATAAAAAGTATCATATATTTTTATTATTATTATTATTTTATTTTTTTGTATCATTCCATTTGGGCTGTGGGGGGTGCTTAATGTCTGAAGGAGTCGACTGAAGGCTTCTTGTCCTCTGCGAAAGCATGCAATTGGTCTACTGATGGATACATCTTGATATTTGTCTAGTCTAGTGTGTTCATTAGATGGGTGAAATCCTCTTTCAGTGCCTCTGTGCCTGTTTTCGTAGGTAGTTAGCCTCTGGTATGCGTGCCATTAGCGTTAGCCACGCTTCTAGGCCTCTTTTCTTTTGGAAAGAATGATACAAAAAATAAAATTATAAAAATATATATATATTTGTTTGTATTCGACTAAGAGGTTGGCAGTCGACTACGGCTCCTTTCGACCGATTAGTCGACTAATCGACTAATAGGGGTCAGCCCTAGCACACACACACACGCATAGTATACACACACAAGCACGCAAATGCACGTAAACACACACAAATACAAGCACTCATCATTACGGATACAGCGGATCAGAGAAAGAACTACCAACATTTAGCTACTTAAGACACAGAGCCTTAATGATCAAAGTAGCGTGTCAGAAAGCCAGAGGATCGGAACATTATTGTGACTACTGGGGATGATGGGCATAATTACTTTATAATTGACTTCTTTGAATTACCATTAATAGTGCAGGGGCCTGATACGGATATGTACAGCACACCTGCACTCTGCGATGCAAAATGCATGCCTAAAGTGATGGAGGAATGAAGGCACTTCTGTCATTATGCACTCTGGCTGTGGACGCCACAATAGAGGAGAGCGACATACACAGAGGCTCGAACAGAACAGCTTTCTCTTTTGGCTCAACATGGAGACAGAGAGGGTGATGGAAAACGCACATTGTTGCTCATTGCCTGGTTGTTTTTTCTGTAGTGGCCCCCCCCCCCCCCTGACCCCTCCACCCGGGACAAAGCCTGGGCCTCTCCTGCCACTCCTGCGTCTCCCAATTTGGCTCCTTTTCTATTTTTTATTTTACTATATAAATGCGGGGTATATATATTCGCATACATTCATACAACAGCAAAGAGTTTTATTTGTCAATGAAATACTTCGTTTTTTTGGGAACATTCTTCATCCAAATGTAAACCAGAACCTATTATGCTACCCCAGCGTTTGCAAACATTACCGGTGTAAATTAACCTTTTATAGCCACAAAACATAGCAAATATAATTAAAACCTTACCGTCTAGTGTTAGTCCTTGTATTAGGGGCTCAATTATAGAGAATGAAAACATGTCTTCATTCCCGTTTGGAGGTAGGGGCTACCCACCGCCCCCCTCCCCCTTAACCCCTCCACCCCAGGGACAAAGAGTGGGCCTCCCCTAGCACAGCACCCAACGCCCCGCGCCTCCCTCGCTCCCCTTACTCCAGTCCCGCGCCTCCCTCGCTCCCCTTACTCCAGTCCCGTGCCTCCCTCGCTCCCCTTACTCCAGTCCCGTGCCTCCCTCGCTCCCCTTACTCCAGTCCCGCGCCTCCCTCGCTCCCCTTACTCCAGTCCCGCGCCTCCCTCGCTCCCCTTACTCCAGTCCCGCGCCTCCCTCGCTCCCCTTACTCCAGTCCTGCGCCTCCCTCGCTCCCCTTACTCCAGTCCCGCGTCTCCCTCGCTCCCCTTACTCCAGTCCCGCTCCTCCCTCGCTCCCCTTACTCCAGCCCCGCGCCTCCCTCGCTCCCCTTACTCCAGTCCCGCTCCTCCCTCGCTCCCCTTACTCCAGTCCCGCGCCTCCCTCGCTCCCCTTACTCCAGCCCTGCGCCTCCCTCGCTCCCCTTACTCCAGTCTCGCGCCTCCCTCGCTCCCCTTACTCCAGTCCCGCGCCTCCCTCGCTCCCCTTACTCCAGCCCTGCGCCTCCCTCGCTCCCCTTACTCCAGTCCCGCGCCTCCCTCGCTCCCCTTACTCCAGCCCAGCGCCTCCCTCGCTCCCCTTACTCCAGCCCTGCGCCTCCCTCGCTCCCCTTACTCCAGTCCCGCGTCTCCCTCGCTCCCCTTACTCCAGTCCCGCGTCTCCCTCGCTCCCCTTACTCCAGCCCTGCGCCTCCCTCGCTCCCCTTACTCCAGTCCCGCGTCTCCCTCGCTCCCCTTACTCCAGTCTCGCGCCTCCCTCGCTCCCCTTACTCCAGTCCCGCGTCTCCCTCGCTCCCCTTACTCCAGTCCCGCGTCTCCCTCGCTCCCCTTACTCCAGTCCCGCGCCTCCCTCGCTCCCCTTACTCCAGCCCCACGCCTCCCTCGCTCCCCTTACTCCAGCCCAGCGCCTCCCTCGCTCCCCTTACTCCAGCCCCGCGCCCCTCCAAACCTCCTAACCCCTCTTCAAACCCCATTACAGTGTCCAAAGCTCCGGGACACTTCAGTCCTCTACCCACCGAGAGGCCACCATACCCTGGGCCTCTGCTAATGGTGCCGCACCCCTCACCCATGCACCCCTGCACCGCTGCACCCCTCGCGCCTGCACCCCTCTCCTCTGCACCCTGCACCCCTGCACTGCTGCACCCCTCTCCCCTGCACCCCTCGCCCCTGCACCCCTCTCCCCTGCACCCCTCTCCGCTGCACCCCTCTCCGCTGCAACCCTCTCCCCTGCACCCCTCTCCTCTGCACCCTCTCCCCTGCACCCCTCTCCTCTGCACCCCTCGCCCCTGCACCCCTCTCCCCTGCACCCCTCTCCCCTGCACCCCTCTCCCCTGCACCCCTCTCCCCTGCACCCCTCTCCGCTGCACCCCCTCTCCTCTGCACCCCTCTCCCCTGCACCCCTCTCCCCTGCACCCCTCTCCCCTGCACCCCTCTCCTCTGCACCCCTCTCCTCTGCACCCCTCTCCTCTGCACCCCTCTCCCCTGCACCCCTCTCCTCTGCACCCCTCTCCCCTGCACCCCTCTCCTCTGCACCCCTCTCCCCTGCACCCCTCTCCCCTGCACCCCTCTCCTCTGCACCCTCTCCTCTGCACCCCTCTCCTCTGCACCCTCTCCCCTGCACCCCTCTCCTCTGCACCCTCTCCTCTGCACCCTCTCCCCTGCACCCTTCTCCTCTGCACCCCTCTCCCCTGCACCCTCTCCGCTGCACCCCTCTCCTCTGCACCCTCTCCTCTGCACCGCTCTCCTCTGCACCCCTCTCCTCTGCACCCTCTCCTCTGCACCCCTCTCCTCTGCACCCTCTCCTCTGCACCCTCTCCTCTGCACCGCTCTCCTCTGCACCCCTCTCCTCTGCACCCTCTCCTCTGCACCCCTCTCCTCTGCACCCTCTCCTCTGCACCCCTCTCCTCTGCACCCCTCTCCTCTGCACCCCTCTCCTCTGCACCCCTCTCCCCTGCACCCCTCTCCTCTGCACCCTCTCCTCTGCACCCCTCTCCTCTGCACCCTCTC
>NW_028174185.1:0-100000 GCF_963971535.1 Notolepis coatsorum
GATATGGACCCTATGCAATTTGCATACAGGCCAAACAGGTCCACTGACGATGCGGTCTCCCAAGTACTGCACAGCACCCTCTTTCACCTAGACTGCCAGAAGGGGGGCTATGTGAGACTGTTGTTCATTGACTATAGCTCAGCGTTCAACACCATAGTCCCCACCAGACTGGTGGACAAGCTGATCGAGCTGGGTCTGAGCTCCGCTCTGAGCGCCTGGATACTGGACTTTCTGAGTGAAAGGCCCCAGTTGGTCAGGGTGGGGGGTCAGACCTCCAACACCATCACCCTGAGTATGGGGTCCCCCCAGGGCTGTGTCCTGAGCCCCCTGCTGTACTCACTATACACACATGACTGTGTGGCCAAGTTCAGCTCCAACTCCATAGTGAAGTTTGCGGACGACACAGTGGTGGTGGGGCTGATCTCGGACAACGACGAGAAGGCCTTCCGGGAGGAGGTTGAGGTACTGGAACTCTGGTGCCAGGACAACAGCCTGCTCCTGAACATTGGTAAAACCAAGGAGCTGATCGTGGATTTTAGGAGAACACAGCAGGGGACACACACACCACTGAGGATAAACTGGGCTACCGTGGACAGGGTGAGCAGCTTCAAGTACCTGGGGGTCCACATCTCAGAGGACCTGACATGGACAACACACATAGACTCAGTCGTAAAGAAGGCGAAGCAGCGCCTCTACCACCTGAGACAGTTAAGGAAGTTCAGAGTATCGGGGAAGATACTCCAGTCCTTCTACTCTGGAGCTGTAGAGAGCATCTTGACTGGAAACATCACTGGCTGGTATGGAAACAGCACGGCACAGGACAAAAAGGCCCTAAAGAGAGTGGTGCGCTCAGCTGAGCGTACTACAGGTATTGCACTACCACCCCTGCAGGTCTTATATAACAAGAGGTGCAAATCCAAGCCTGCAGAATAATGAAAGACCCTCACCACCCCAACAACAGCCTGTTCAAGCTGCTGCGGTCAGGCAAACGCCTGCGAACACCAGCAACTAGGACAGAGAGACTTCGGCTCAGCTTCTTCCCCCAGGCCATCAGAATCTTGAACACTGAACTCTCCACACACAAGCACACATGAGCACACACACAACACACACACTGTATACGCTCACACACTAGCAGTCACTTTAGCATGAACACACACACACACATGCTGCACACGCTCACACTCAACGGTCACTTTACACAATGAAAGGTCACTTTAAAATAACTGTAGATTGTATAGTATAGCATTGTATAGTAGTGTACATAAGACCCAGTGCCTCATCCATAGCTAACAGTGAATTGCATGTCTTACCATGCTTTTTGTAAACTTTATGTACATACCGGTATACCTGTTATGTCTTATTCTTATTACTTGTATTATTGCACAAATGTCTTATTCTCATCCTATTCTTATTATTGTATTATTGCACAATCGTCGCGGGCAATACCCCCCGCATTTCACTGTATGCTTGTATGCCGTGACAAATAAAACTCTTGACTTGACTTGACTAAAGTCATCTACTAGTAAACTAGCAGTCTTACCTCTATGTAAAGTCATCTACTAGTAAACTAGCAGTCTTACCTCTATGTAAAGTCATCTACTAGTAAACTAGCAGTCTTACCTCTATGTAAAGTAATCTACTAGTAAACTAACAGTCTTACCTCTATGTAAAGTCATCTACTAGTAAACTAGCAGTCTTACCTCTATGTAAAGTCATCTACTAGTAAGCGAGCAGTCTTAACTCTATGTATAGCTGTATAGTTAGTTATAGATTGTTGCTAGCTTAATAGTAGTAGATGGCGGTCTTACTTGAGGTACTGCTGTTTTTTTGACAAGTTTGAAAAGTTCTACTAAAGTGAAATATCCCTTTAAAGGCAACTTGTCTCCACAGAAGAAAGGCCTAAGAATACTCTAAGCCCACAACTTTAGCTCGTAGCTGCCAGGCAAGAAAGTAAACAAATAAGATCGGAGCGAGCTGCCTTTACAACATAAAAATAACATACAGTCACAGCCAATGAAATGGCACAGGATTCAATGCATTCAATATGCAGCACAAACAACAGCGACCGACGAGGCTAATTCAGCCGTCGCGACGGAGTCTTTTAGACAAACAAATGTTTTCAAACTGAATTGTCTGAAGTTTGGAGATTAGATGTGAAGGAGACCTTGTGAAGCTGAAGCTCTATTTCAGGTCGAGGTACTGAGGGAGAACATCATCCCAGAACTCCTCACATTCTCCAGCAGGCCCTTTCCCCCCCGTTTTAGTCTTTTTGACAACCTCTTCCTCCTCCTCCTCTTCCTCCTCTTCTGCCTCTTCTTCTTCTTCTGCCTCCTCCTCTTCTTCCTCTTCATCCTCCTCCTCTTCTTCTTCTTCTTCTTCTTCTTCTTCTTCTTCTTCTTCTTCTTCTTCTTCTTCTTCTTCTTCTTCTTCTTCTTCTTCTTCTTCTTCTTCTTCTTCTTCTTCTTCTTCTTCTTCTTCCTCTTCTTCTTCTTCCTCCTCTCCTTCCTCACTGCTACCCTCCTCGTCTTCCTCGTCAACACTACTCTCCGTTTCCTCCTCCTCCTCCCCTTCCTCGCTCTCCGCCTCCTCGCTCTCCGCCTCCTCGCTCTCCTCAGAGGAGTGGACAGATTCGCTCTCCTCCTCCTCCTCCTCGCTCCCCGCCTCTCTGTCTGACTCTTCTTCGCCCTCCTCCTCCTCCTCCTCGCTCTCCTCTTCCACCCCCTCAGAGGAGGAGTGGACAGATTTGCTCTCCTCCTCCTCCTCCTCGCTCCCCGCCTCTCTGTCTGACTCCTCTTCGCCCTCCTCCTCATCCTTCTGCTCGCTCTCAGAATCCTCTGTCTTGCTCTCCGTCTGGCTACTTGACACGCCCTCGCTTTCCTCCTCGCTCCCTCTGCTCTCCTTCTCTCCCTCCTCTTCCCCACTTTCTCCCGTAGCCCCGCTCATCTGCTCCTCCTCCTCCTCCTCCTCCTCACCTCCCTCCGTTCCGCTCTCATCTTTTGTCGTGGCGTCCGATTCGTCTTCTCCTTCCTGCCCTGTTTCCGTTTTGCTCCCTTTCTCCCCACCCTTGCTTTCCTCTTTCTCCGAAACTCCTTCATCCTCCTCCTCCTCCTCCTCTGGTTGTAGAGTGTCTTCTCCTTCGCTGTCTTCCGCCTCTGTAGTCTTTCCGCTGATGTGGCTGACCTCTCCCTCTCCCTCGCCTCCTTTCTCGCTTTCCACACTTGTCGTCTGCCCTCCTTCCTCCTCCTCCTCCTCCTCCTCTCTCTCTCTGGCCGTTGAGGCATCACTGTCACTGCTCTCTTTCCCACTGTCTCCTCCTCTCCTCTCCTCCTGGCTCGCCACGCCGCCATAGGAGCTGCTGTCCTCCTGTTCAGAGGTGTCTGGAGCAGGTATGACCTTGATGCTGACGGTGGTTCTCTCGCCCGGTTCGGACGCCTTCGCCTTCGATTACGATTCCGACTCGCTGCTCCAGGAGGACCGGACGTCGGCCAGGCTGTCTCCCCTCCGCGTGCCCTGGGGACTGGATCTGTCGGCCAGGCTGTCTCCCCTCCGCGTGCCCTGGGGACTGGATCTGTCGGCCAGGCTGTCTCCCCTCCGCGTGCCCTGGGGACTGGATCTGTCGGCCAGGCTGTCTCCCCTCCGCGTGCCCTGGGGACTGGATCTGTCGGCCAGGCTGTCTCCCCTCCGCGTGCCCTGGGGACTGGATCCGTCGGCCAGGCTGTCTCCCCTCCGCGTGCCCTGGGGACTGGATCTGTCGGCCAGGCTGTCTCCCCTCCGCGTGCCCTGGGGACTGGATCTGTCGGCCAGGCTGTCTCCCCTCCGCGTGCCCTGGGGACTGGATCTGTCGGCCAGGCTGTCTCCCCTCCGCGTGCCCTGGGGACTGGATCTGTCGGCCAGGCTGTCTCCCCTCCGCGTGCCCTGGGGACTGGATCTGTCGGCCAGGCTGTCTCCCCTCCGCGTGCCCTGGGGACTGGATCTGTCGGCCAGGCTGTCTCCCCTCCGCGTGCCCTGGGGACTGGATCTGTCGGCCAGGCTGTCTCCCCTCCGCGTGCCCTGGGGACTGGATCTGTCGGCCAGGCTGTCTCCCCTCCGCGTGCCCTGGGGACTGGATCTGTCGGCCAGGCTGTCTCCACTCCGGGTGCCCTGGGGACTGGATCTGTCGGCCAGGCTGTCTCCCCTCCGCGTGCCCTGGGGACTGGATCTGTCGGCCAGGCTGTCTCCACTCCGGGTGCCCTGGGGACTGGATCTGTCGGCCAGGCTGTCTCCCCTCCGCGTGCCCTCAGGACTGGATCTATCGGACGCGCTGGCCAGCGGTGAGCCGAAGTGACCGGCAGACACCACTAGCGGTGGCCTAAAATGGCCGGCCGAGGCGGACGCCGCCTCTCTGATGGACTCCGCCGCTGCCGCCAGAGAGGCCGCCTCGGTGACGCCGCGGTGCGTCGCTGTCCGGCCTCCGGGTGTCGATTCAGCTTCCGGTTGCGAGACGGATTTGGACCAAGTCTCTTTTTTGTTTTTCTTTTTGGGCCGCTCAGACACAAGCGGAGGGTCTTCGTCTCCCGCGGTCTTCCTGGACGTAGCGTGCCCCGCGGGCCTCGGGTCACTGACCTGCTTCTTGGCAGCGGCCTCTGGGCTCTTCGCACGCAGGGCGTCACCGAGACTAAAGTCTCGGGAATCTACGCCGCTTGCTTTTTGTGTTTTTTGACTTCGCACGACAACCGGTTTGCCTCCCACTGTAGCCGGCTTGGGCTCGGAGTGACCTCGCTGAACTTTCACCTTGGTGGGTTTAGAGCCCACCCCCTGGGGGCTCCGGTTGACCTCTGAACGCTGAACTTGCGCGGAGCTCTTAGCCTGACCCGCTTTAGGCTCCCCCCTCCCCTTCCCGACCTGAGTCAGCCGGCCCCTGGCCTCGGCGGGCCTGGCCTGGGGTTTGGACCTGGGTTTGCTCATGTCGGCTGCGCTCTGTGGCTTGTTTTTACCGCTTCTACCGGCCTTTGGCGTGGCGGCTTCTAGCGCTTCCACGCCTGCGATGACGTTCTCCTTGCCCCCCACTTTGCTTTGCGACTGGGTCCTCCGGCGCTGGCGAGGGTTAGGGTTAGGGTCAGGACGAGGACCCTGCGACAGGAGAGAGCTCCCACCCGGTCTCTGGGAGGTCGCGGAGGTCGGGCCCCACTTTAGGGCTCTCTGCTCCCTACTCTTCCTCCCTGTCTGACCTTCGTCACCGGCGTTACCGGGCTTACCCTTCCTCTATCCCAGCCGCGAGAAAGCAATGAGAGGATGAAAGAGAGGAGAGTGTTAGAGAGAAAACAACAACAACAAAATGCAAAAGACTCAGCGCTGCCCTCTGCAGGAGACGTAGAGTAACTGAGTGTGAAACAGAGAGAAAACACTTTTTCAAAAGTTGTTTTTGGTTTTATGTTTTATCCCACAGCCAAATTAACCGAATTCAAGATGTGTAATATTTCTTGTGACGGATAAAGCCGGACTTCAATGTCACAAAACAGTCGCTCTTATTTGTTCCTTCACAGGGCAGTGTGGTAAAAGAGACAAAGAGACAGGTGGAATTAAATGACTGAGTGGTGGAAAAAGACAAAAAGACTGGAAAAAAAGCACAGATGGATGACTGATGAGCTGCAAATGACTTTGGAAATCTGATTAACCTATTAATTAGCCTTTGTCTAAGACACCGTTTGTGACCCATAGGTTGAGAACCAGGCGGTAGTATCATATTACATTATATAATCATATTATAATTAATATGTATTAAAGGGGAACTATTTTACTATTTCTTTCACTATTTGGGCACTTTTACACAATTCCTGTGAGTCTATGGAACACCTCTGTAATATATATATTTTTTTTATTCATTGTTTTGTATTTCTAATCAAGTCCTCAAAAACAGCATTTTTCTACCTCAAGATCTCGAGCTGTTTTGAGCCTGGGCTCCTAAACCACTGCGCAGCGTCGGCCCGCCTGAACATTAACATGCAGCGGTGACTTTATGACATCACATATAGGCACATTTTCAGATGACTCAGTTCAGTGAGGGTGAATATTGTGAGAGGAGAATTGGAAGAATGCGCCAATATGAGAATTTTGAGACATAGATCATATTAATATAAGTTCACATAGCTAGGAAACAATGCTAAACACTCAAAAAGGCCATTTATAAGATAGTGTATATTATATTGAACTATATTTGCAGTATGTACTATTATATCATGGTACTATATTATATTGTATAAATAATGTACTATATATCTCATATCACATTATATATACACTCTGATGAACATTGTTACTCAGCTGATAGAGTTGTGCCCTTCCTGATGACTTGTCGTACAGAACATGTAAGTCGCTTTGGATAAAAGTGTTCAGCTAAATGACTAATTGTAAATGTATATGTGTTGTATACACTATTATGTACTATATACTATTATATACTGCAGGTATACTATACTGTAATGTGTACTGTAATGTGTACTATATGTGTGTACTGTAATGTGTACTATATGTATGTACTATGTATGTATGTAAATGAAAAGAAAAATAGTAAGATGACATAATGATATAATCTTAGGTATCGATGCATTAACAAATATCTGAGTTCCCAAAAGGGGAAGATAAAAATCGTTATTTGGTATCAAAGTTCATGGCTCTGTCTCATGTATTTCACCGCATCGCAGGGTCGCGAACAGACACCCCTCTGTCTTTAGGGGTCGCAAACAGACACCCCTCTGTCTTTAGGGGTCGCAAACAGACACCCCTCTGTCTTTAGGGGTCGCAAACAGACACCCCTCTGTCTTTAGGGGTCGCAAACAGACACCCCTCTGTCTTTAGGGGTCGCAAACAGACACCCCTCTGTCTTTAGGGGTCGCGAACAGACACCCCTCTGTCTTTAGGGGTCGCAAACAGACACCCCTCTGTCTTTAGGGGTCGCAAACAGACACCCCTCTGTCTTTAGGGGTCGCAAACAGACACCCCTCTGTCTTTAGGGGTCGCAAACAGACACCCCTCTGTCTTTAGGGGTCGCAAACAGACACCCCTCTGTCTTTAGGGGTCGCAAACAGACACCCCTCTGTCTTTAGGGGTCGCAAACAGACACCCCTCTGTCTTTAGGGGTCGCGAACAGACACCCCTCTGTCTTTAGGGGTCGCGAACAGACACCCCTCTGTCTTTAGGGGTTGCAAACAGACACCCCTCTGTCTTTAGGGGTCGCAAACAGACACCCCTCTGTCTTTAGGGGTCGCAAACAGACACCCCTCTGTCTTTAGAGGTCGCAAACAGACACCCCTCTGTCTTTAGGGGTCGCAAACAGACACCGCTCTGTCTTTAGGGGTCGCAAACAGACACCCCTCTGTCTTTAGGGGTCATGAACAGACACCCCTCTGTCTTTAGGGGTCGCAAACAGACACCCCTCTGTCTTTAGGGGTCGCGAACAGACACCCCTCTGTCTTTAGGGGTCGCAAACAGACACCCCTCTGTCTTTAGGGGTCATGAACAGACACCCCTCTGTCTTTAGGGGTCGCGAACAGACACCCCTCTGTCTTTAGGGGTCGCAAACAGACACCCCTCTGTCTTTAGGGGTCGCGAACAGACACCCCTCTGTCTTTAGGGGTCGCAAACAGACACCCCTCTGTCTTTAGGGGTCGCGAACAGACACCCCTCTGTATTTAGGGGTCGCGAACAGACACCCCTCTGTCTTTAGGGGTCGCAAACAGACACCCCTCTGTATTTAGGGGTCGCGAACAGACACCCCTCTGTCTTTAGGGGTCGCAAACAGACACCCCTCTGTCTTTAGGGGTCATGAGCCAAAAAGGTTGAGAACCACGTGTCTAGAGGGTTTGGACCTGATGACAATTGTGCCAATTTGCTTAGTAGACAACCCTGTTAAAATGGGACAACGCACAGACCAGTTAATCTTACCTTCTGAACAGGGGTGTCTGGTTGTTATTTCTTTTATTTGCTATTTCCATTCATAATCCATCGAGGGAGCCTGATGTTATCATTGGGAATGGGTCTGATATCGCAAAAGTCCAATAGCGCCGCCTAACGCCTTGCGGCCGGTGTTGCACATCCTTGGAAACTCTCTGGCTTGGCCTGTACGTCGATCTAAAAAGTCCGGTCCGGGTTTTCCTAGTCAGGCATGGCAAGCGGTTATAACACATGGATTGAGGATAATCAAGCACTCCCGATTCATGATCTTTGGTGGATTATGTTGGCAACACGATCGACATCAATACTTGGAATGGCGATCAGATAATTGGAATATTCTTTTTGCACTACATCCTAGTCAAGGTAAGGGCTATATGGTATCAATCTTGCGTTGATCCGAGCATGCCTTCATTGTGATCCGAAAGTGTTACTGTAACGTTACTCCACAACGTATGCCGTTGGTGACGATCGAAGCATAGAACGCCCCCCCCACCCTTTCATGCATGCATGATGAAACATAATACCGATAATATAGTGTTGATTTCAGATCGATTGTTGATCCAGGTGAGGAATGCCACGGTTTCTAGTGAAATGCGTTTCATGGGATTACACAGAATTACTCTAAAACTATACTCATATTCACCACGGTATAAAACGGGAATGTATGGATGAAAAAATTATTTCTTTTTCACAAATTGAACGATAGATACTCGATGTCAAATGGGCAATAGCTTTATATCCATAGCTATGATATTTAATATAGTTTTAGCCCTGCAAACACCGGCATGTAGCCCCATTCATTAAAGCGTTGGCACACACGGCCATACGGCCCACAGCGACCTCTGGCGCTGAATGTGTTAATAATGGTAATAATAATAATAATACACTTTATTTGTATAGATTAGATTATTCACTTAATTGTCATTACACAGTAAGACAGTGCAACGAGATCGTGTACGACGTCCAACCAGGACGTGACCATCAACAGTCAGTTGCAATATAAGACACATATAAATAAAACTGTACAGTAAAGTGCAATGGTTAGCACAATGTGCGATGGTGAGAATACAAAATAACTATTAAAATAATAATTCTACATACTGTAAGCTATGGCTATATACACAGGTATACAGTGAGGTGCAGTGGAGTTTTGATTCAGAAGTCTGACAGCTGAGGGGAAGAAACTATTCGTGGTCCTGTTGTTTCTGCCTGGGAGGCTGCAGTAGCGTGTGCCCCAGAGAGAGGACCCCGCAGGCGGGTAGCGTGCCCCAGAGAGAGGACCCCGCAGGCGGGTAGCGTGCCCCAGAGAGAGGACCCCGCAGGCGGGTAGCGTGCCCCAGAGAGAGGACCCCGCAGGCGGGTAGCGTGCCCCAGAGAGAGGACCCCGCAGGCGGGTAGCGTGCCCCAGAGAGAGGACCCCGCAGGCGGGTAGCGTGCCCCTGAGAGAGGACCCCGCAGGCGGGTAGCGTGCCCCAGAGAGAGGACCCCGCAGGCGGGTAGCGTGCCCCAGAGAGAGGACCCCGCAGGCGGGTAGCGTGCCCCAGAGAGAGGACCCCGCAGGCGGGTAGCGTGCCCCAGAGAGAGGACCCCGCAGGCGGGTAGCGTGCCCCAGAGAGAGGACCCCGCAGGCGGGTAGCGTGCCCCAGAGAGAGGACCCCGCAGGCGGGTAGCGTGCCCCTGAGAGAGGACCCCGCAGGCGGGTAGCGTGCCCCAGAGAGAGGACCCCGCAGGCGGGTAGCGTGCCCCAGAGAGAGGACCCCGCAGGCGGGTAGCGTGCCCCAGAGAGAGGACCCCGCAGGCGGGTAGCGTGCCCCTGAGAGAGGACCCCGCAGGCGGGTAGCGTGCCCCAGAGAGAGGACCCCGCAGGCGGGTAGTGTGCCCCTGAGAGAGGACCCCGCAGGCGGGTAGCGTGCCCCTGAGAGAGGACCCCGCAGGCGGGTAGCGTGCCCCAGAGAGAGGACCCCGCAGGCGGGTAGCGTGCCCCTGAGAGAGGACCCCGCAGGCGGGTAGCGTGCCCCTGAGAGAGGACCCCGCAGGCGGGTAGCGTGCCCCAGAGAGAGGACCCCGCAGGCGGGTAGCGTGCCCCAGAGAGAGGACCCCGCAGGCGGGTAGCGTGCCCCAGAGAGAGGACCCCGCAGGCGGGTAGCGTGCCCCTGAGAGAGGACCCCGCAGGCGGGTAGCGTGCCCCTGAGAGAGGACCCCGCAGGCGGGTAGCGTGCCCCAGAGAGAGGACCCCGCAGGCGGGTAGCGTGCCCCAGAGAGAGGACCCCGCAGGCGGGTAGCGTGCCCCAGAGAGAGGACCCCGCAGGCGGGTAGCGTGCCCCAGAGAGAGTACCGCGCAGGCGGGTGAACAGTCCATGGTTGGGGTGAGAAGCGTCTCTGATGATGTTCCGTGCTCTCCGTGAGCACCGCTTCTCATAGATTGATGAGATGGGGGGGGGGGGGGGGGGAGGAGTGGGGCCTTGGTGATGCGTTGGTGATGTTCACTACCCTCTGCAGTGATTTCCGGTCCTTAACGGTGCAGTTGCCGTACCAGACTGAGAGGCAGGTGGTGAGGATGCTCTAAATCGTACAGCGATAAAAGTTCACTAGCACGCGAGGGGGTGGGTGGAGTTTGGCCAACTTCCTCAGGAAGAAGAGGCGCTTGTGGGCAAAGATAGTTAGCTCAAAGCTATTCCGGACAGTTTTCATCAACTTCCTGTCATTTAGAAATATGATTTTATAGTGAAAATCATTACCAAAACGTCCGGAAAAACCTCACGGGAGCATTATAGACTGTCATACAAATGTACAAATGCCATAAGGTGGCAAGAAATGCACTATAAACAATACTTTGCAGCGTCGTTTCTTGCGCTAGCTTCTGTTAGCCAGTATTAGCCTTAATTAGCGTGAGCAAGTAAACTAACAGTGAACGTTTTTACATGAAATACAGCCCAAAAACCCTGCTGACAAACGTTTGCTTATTAAATACATTCTATACTATAATAATACAAACGTTTCATTGCCTCTCTGTGACGACAAAGTTGTTTAAATAAGGGGAGAAAAGTAGCTAAAACCAATGTATTTGGATGGGACAGGAAGTACCATTGGCAACCGGAAGTCAGCCGGAAGTGCCGACTTTCAGGTTGTGCAAGTGGAGAATAGTCATGTAAAAAAAAATAAAAATCTGTTGTGTTTTGGTTTTACGACAGTCGCAGTGTTTGGCAACCCCGTCTCTCACGGCGCGTCATCTCGTTGGCTTGTTTACCAACGTGACATCCGCGACACGCTCTTCTTCTGCTCTGTCTCTGCTCTCGCATGAGGGCACCATAGATATATATAGAACACTAGATAGCTTAATGCGGAGTCACCAGCGTCACTGAACCGCTGCCATCTTGGGAGAGTCAGCCTTGAGTGAGAGTGAGTGAGCTGCACAGACAAAAATACTCATAACTCGCTGAAATATTGACGGATTTACAAACGGGTTGGTTTGCTATAAACATCAAAGATGTAGTTATGATACTAAACATTTTAAAGATGTTTTTTTTTACAAACCGCTTGAATCATAGCCACGTTAATAATGCTTGTAATAAACCAAACCGTTTGTAAATCCGTAAAATATTTCAGCGAGTTGAGTATTTTTGTCTGTGCAGCTCACTCACTCTCACTCAAGGCTGACTCCCAAGATGGCGGCGGTTCAGTGACGTCGCTCTCCATTGGCCGGCAGCGCGGGCAAGCTATCTAGTGTTCTATATATATCTATGGAGGGCACGCTGAATAGGGCCCAGCTGCAGCGCCGGATAATCCTTGCATGCTGAATGTAGAGTTTAAGGTCCAGCTGCAGCGCCGGAGAATCCTTGCTGGAGCTGGAGGCTACTCGAGTATACACACAGACAGTGGAGCTGTTTGCAGATAGCAAGCATTTTGACTTGTTGCGTGGTGGCGATGTTTTGCAGATAATACAACTACAAGTATGATTATATAATATATATATTTTATTAAAAAAAAATTTTTTATATAAAATACATTTATTTATTTTTTTAATCAAAAAAAATTTGGCAGGTAAGAAATATGCTTGGCGGGTAGATTTCCCATCTACCCGCCACTGGCCGGTGAGTCAAAAAGTTTATTTCGCTCCCACAGTGTGTGTGTGTGTGTGTGTGTGTGTGTGTGTGTGTGTGTGTGTGTGTGTGTGTGTGTGTGTGTGTGTGTGTGTGTGTGTGTGTGTGTGTGTGTGTGTGTGTGTGTAACCAGTAGAATCGAGACCCTAGTAGTAGTCTCTTTTAAAAGTATGAACTGGCCAATATAATAAAAAAATATGAATATAGAATATAAAAATAATATAACATGTACAAATTATTAATGATAAATAATGGAAAAGTAAAAGGTAGTATTTGTTTAAGAATGTTGATATAGACTAACTAATGAAAAAGAACAATATTATCTTTCCCACAGGATGTTGCCACACGATGGGGCACTAAGCAGAAGATGATAGAGAGGGTGCTGGAGCAACTCCCAGCCATAAGAAGTGTCCTGGTTCAAGACCGAAAACATGACCACCTCAACCCAACCTGGCAGGATGTTGATGTGTTGGAGTCCATCAACGCAGCAATGAAACCAGTGGCTGACTTGACAGACATCCTCTCAGGAGAAAAATATGTCACAGTGTCCTCAGTTAAGCCTGTGCTGGAACTGATTAAAGGTGACCTTCTCTCTACAGGCCCCGATGACACTGCACTGACAGCCACTATCAAAGAAAACATGTGCAGGGTCCTGACTGGAAAATACAGCTCACCTGCAATCCAAGACCTGCTGAGAAAGGCCACCATCTTAGATCCAAGGTACCGTGGCAGCATGGAGGAGGCAGAGGCATTGGATGATGTCAAACTTAAACTTGTGCAAGAACTACTGGACTTAAAAGAGCCAGAAGGAAGTGGAGAAGGTACCAGAGCTGCAGCTGCTGGAGGACATGATGAAGCTCCTGCTGCAGCCGCCAAGAAGAAGAAGCTGAGTGACCTTCTTCGAAACAGAAGAACAGGTCAGGCCCAGGCTGGAGTTCCAAAAAGAGTGCAGGCTGATGCAGAGCTGACCAAGTTTCTCCAAGAAGATGCACTTGATGCATCTTCTGATCCCTTGATGTGGTGGCGTGATAATCAAAGAAGGTATCCTTTGATGGCCAAATTAGCACAAAAATACATGTGCATTTGTGCAACAAGCACCAGCTCAGAGAGAATGTTTAGCACAGCTGGCAACATCGCTACTCCTCAGAGATCCTGCCTTAAACCACACAACGTCAACATGTTGCTGTTTCTTGCTAGAAATCTGCCAAACTGAAGTAGCTACAGATTTGCACATGGCCTGTTGATGCATCTGGCTGCTTTGATTAATATCAAGTATTTTTATGTCGTTATTCTGCACTTTTTTTTTTTTTTTTTACAAAGGTACTCCTACTGTAACTGGATTGGCAGTGTTGCCTGTTAAGGAATGTATGACTCTTACATCTGTGCCTTATTTAAGTGCAAACTGTGCAATACATTTGACTTGATTTATCCATTGCATTTATTGTTTTTGGTTGTGTGTGTTTTTTTATTCAAGTGCAATGTTTGCTAACAGAGACTGAGAGTCCATTTTATTTATTGTTTTTGTTTTTTATTCAAGTGCAATTTTTGCCAACAGAGACAGAGTCTATTTTATATATTGTTTTTTATTACAGTGCATTTTTGTTAACAGAGGCTGAGAGTCCATTTTATATATTGTTTTTTATTACAGTGCATTTTTGTTAACAGAGGCTGAGAGTCCATTTTATATATTGTTTTTGTTTTTTATTACAGTGCATTTTTGTGAACAGAGGCTGAGAGTCCATTTTATTGTTTTCGGTTGTTTTATTTATTTAGGATATTTAAAATGTCTTCCAATGTTAAATAAAAGTTTATTGCACTTTGAAACGGTGTCCTTGCATTATTATGCTATTATCATTATATTTGTGAATTTTTAAAAGAAAATTGAGAACTTTTGGGAAATAATAAAAAAAAGAAATCCAAAAAAAAACATCTCGAACCGGTCGCAATAATATCGCTTATCGCGATATTTTTGGGGGCAATTAATCGCCCAGCAAAATGTGTTATCGTGGCAGGCCTAGTTTATGCATTCGCAAATATGAGAGCTCTGTCATTGAAGTGGGTGGTGGCACGCAACAGCGTTCACCCTGATGTAAACAAAACAAGTCATTGATAAGCAACGGCCATATTAGACACATAGCCATAATTTAAGATATAGTTTATGCATTTGCAAATATGAGAGCTCTGTCATTGAAGTGGGTGGTGGCACGCAACAGCGTTCACCCTGATGTAAACAAAACAAGTCATTGATAAGCAACGGCCATATTAGACACATAGCCATAATTTAAGATATAGTTTATGCATTTGCAAATATGAGAGCTCTGTCATTGAAGTGGGTGGTGGCAGCGTAACAGCGTTCACCCTGATGTAAAGTAGCGATTTTTTATTGGTTTGTCATGACAAACCAATTACATAATCCGACATATGTGTAAAGAAACAACATATTCCAGTTAAGGGTATATTTTTTTAATGATTCATTACGGTATAAATTAGGTTAACTGGAGCTGCGTATTGCTGGCTCTCATATTTGCAAATGCAACAGCGTTCACCCTGATGTAAACAAAACAAGTCATTGATAAGCGACGGCCATATTAGACACATAGCCATAATTTAAGATATAGTTTATGCATTCACAAATATGAGAGCTCTGTCATTGAAGGCGCTTGTCGCGGCTCATGCGCGGGCGTACGCGATAACTGGCGGCGATAAGGGGGGCGTGCTAGCGTAGGGTCACGTGGGCTTAGTGGCCAATCAGAGGAACCCGGAAACCGAACAGCGTTGTAGAAGGCATAGACGCCGCCCGGACCAATATAATCGACGCACAGCCCCATACACAGTCTCAAAGGAAGTGCAATACTTGCCGCATCCCACCAGGCAGCAGTATTGGACTTTTGCAATCTCAGACTCATTCCCTATTCCCTAACACCAGGCTCCCTAGATGGATAATGAATGGAAATAGCGAATAAAAGAAATAACGATCAAATAACGTATATATACGTGGTTGGTGTTCAACGATTGGCAGCCAATAACGTATATAATCGCTGTTGGCAGGGAAAGAGACTAGAGTTAATGTCGTTGTTTACATGTTGCATGCATGTATCCCCTCCCTACTTCCACATGTCCCCACGTGGAATGCACCTGATTGGATAAATGACTCTAGTGTGACATCTAGTGGCTGAATGTTATCTATAGCAGTGTTTCTCAACTGGTGGGTCGCGACCCAAAAGTGGGTGTAAAAAAAAAATGTTGCACTCTTTGTGAAAGTGGCTTCTCAGCTCTGGTCCAGCCGAAGACAAAGCAGAGGAACAGATTGGACATTGAGCATGACCTCAGAGTTGCTTTGTCTACCATCACCCCAGACTTTGAGACTCAGGAGCAAACAACATCCCCAGTTATCCCATTAGGTCCATGGGATGTTAAGCTTTGATGAACATTGTTACTCAGCTGATAGAGTTGTACCCTTCCTGATGACTTGTCGTACAGAACTTGTAAGTCACTTTGGATAAAAGCGTCAGCTAAATGACTAAATGTATATGTAAAATGTAATGTGAGCTAAGAAGGATATATAATTTATTATTATTATTTATTATTATTTTATTTCATTGGATTTTTAGCCCTAGTTGCACTTGTGTTGCACTTGTTGTGTTTATTTCATGTTTTTAACAGTGCATGAAAGATTGCGTATTACTGCAAAATAAAAAAATCATAGTGGTTCAAAAATCTGGGTCGCGACTTAATGACTAAGGAAAATGTTTGGGTCCCGAGGCGAGACCAGTTGAGAACCACTGGTTTATAGCACCTTGAAATATATTCAACATACTGTAAGTGAGGAGGAAGAGGAGGAGGAGGAGGAGGAGGAAGAGGAGGAGGAGGAGGAGGAGGAGGAGGAAGAGGAGGAGGAGGAGGAGGAGGAGAAGGAGGAGGAGGAGGAAGAGGAGGAGGAGGAGGAGGAGGAGGAAGAGGAGGAGGAGGAGGAGGAAGAGGAGGAGGAGGAGAAGGAGGAGGAGGAGGAAGAGGAGGAGGAGGAGGAGGAGGAGGAAGAGGAGGAGGAGGAGGAGGAGAAGGAGGAGGAGGAGGAAGAGGAGGAGGAGGAGGAGGAGGAAGAGGAGGAAGAGGAGGAGGAGGAGGAGAAGGAGGAGGAAGAGGAGGTGAGGTAGGTACCCTTGTGTGTTGAGCCTGCACCCCTGTGTTGGTGAGGAGGAGGAGGAGGAAGAGGAGGAGGAGGAAGAGGAGGAGGAAGAGGAGGAAGAGAAGGGGGAAGACGAGGAGGAAGAGGAGGTGAGGAGGAGGAAGATGAGGAGGAAGAGGCGGAGGAGGAGGAAGAGGAGGAAGAGGAGGAAAAGGAGATGAGGATGAGGAGGAAGAGGAGGAGGAAGAAGAGGAGGAGGAAGAGGAGGAAGAGGAGGAAGAGGAGGAGGAGAGGTAGTACCGTTGTGTGTGGAGCCTGCACCCCTGTGTTGGTGAGGAGGAAGAGGAAGAGGCGGAGGAAGAGGAGGAAGAAGAGGAGTAGGAAGAGGAGGAGGAAGAAGAGGAGGAAGAAGAGGAGGAGGAGAGGTAGTACCGTTGTGTGTGGAGCCTGCGCCCCTGTGTTGGTGACTGCCGGTGTGCACCTGTCTGTGGGCCAGCTCCGGGGGGGGAGGGTCTGGCTGGACACCTGCATGGGGCTGAGGTAGCTGCTGGTCATGGGGGGCAGGGTGCGGAACATGGGCCCAAACTGGTCCGGGGAGCTCTCCTGTGGGGAGGGGGGAGGTTAGCTCTCCTGTAGGGAGGGAGGGAGGGAGGGGGGAGGTTAGCTCTCCTGTAGGGAGGGGGGAGGTTAGCTCTCCTGTAGGGAGGGAGGGAGGGGGGAGGTTAGCTCTCCTGTAGGGAGGGGGGAGGTTAGCTCTCCTGTAGGGAGGGAGGGAGGGGGGAGGTTAGCTCTCCTGGAGGGAGGGAGGGGAGGGAGGTTAGCTCTCCTGTAGGGGGGGGGGGGGAGGGGGGAGGTTAGCTCTCCTGTAGGGAGGGGGGAGGGGGGAGGTTAGCTCTCCTGTGGGGAGGGGGGAGGTTAGCTCTCCTGTAGGGAGGGAGGGAGGGGGGAGGTTAGCTCTCCTGTAGGGGGGGGGAGGGGGGAGGTTAGCTCTCCTGTAGGGAGGGAGGGAGGGGGGAGGTTAGCTCTCCTGTAGGGGGGGGGAGGGGGGAGGTTAGCTCTCCTGTAGGGAGGGAGGGAGGGGGGAGGTTAGCTCTCCTGTAGGGAGGGAGGGAGGGGGGAGGTTAGCTCTGCTGTAGGGAGGGAGGGAGGGAGGGGGGAGGTTAGCTCTCCTGTAGGGAGGGGGGGAGGGGGGAGGTTAGCTCTCCTGTAGGGAGGGAGGGAGGGGGGAGGTTAGCTCTCCTGTAGGGGGGGGGGGGGGGGAGGGGGGAGGTTAGCTCACCTGGAGGGAGGGATGGAGGGAGGGGGGAGGTTAGCTCTCCTGTAGGGAGGGGGGAGGTTAGCTCTCCTGTAGGGGGGGAGGGGGGGGAGGTTAGCTCTCCTGTAGGGAGGGGGGGAGGGGGGAGGTTAGCTCTCCTGTAGGGGGGGAGGGGGGGGAGGTTAGCTCTCCTGTAGGGAGGGGGGAGGTTAGCTCTCCTGTAGGGGGGAGGGGGGGGGGGAGGTTAGCTCTCCTGTAGGGAGGGGGGAGGTTAGCTCTCCTGTAGGGAGGGAGGGAGGGGGGAGGTTAGCTCTCCTGTAGGGAGGGAGGGAGGGGGGGGAGGTTAGCTCTCCTGTAGGGGGGGAGGTTAGCTCTCCTGTAGGGGGGGGGGGGGTTAGCTCTCCTGTAGGGAGGGAGGGAGGGGGGGGGGAGGTTAGCTCACCTGTAGGGAGGGGGGGGAGGTTAGCTCACCTGTAGGGAGGGGGGGAGGGGGGAGGTTAGCTCTCCTGTAGGGGGGGGGGAGGGGGGAGGTTAGCTCTCCTGTAGGGGGGGGGGAGGGGGGAGGTTAGCTCTCCTGTAGGGAGGGGGGGGAGGGGGGAGGTTAGCTCTCCTGTAGGGAGGGGGGAGGTTAGCTCTCCTGTAGGGAGGGAGGGAGGGGGGAGGTTAGCTCTCCTGTAGGGAGGGGGGAGGTTAGCTCTCCTGTGGGGAGGGGGGAGGTTAGCTCTCCTGTAGGGAGGGGGGAGGTTAGCTCTCCTGTAGGGAGGGAGGGAGGGGGGAGGTTAGCTCTCCTGTAGGGAGGGAGGGAAGGGGGAGGTTAGCTCTCCTGGAGGGAGGGGAGGGAGGTTAGCTCTCCTGTAGGGGGGGGGGGAGGGGGGAGGTTAGCTCTCCTGTAGGGAGGGGGGAGGGGGGAGGTTAGCTCTCCTGTGGGGAGGGGGGAGGTTAGCTCTCCTGTAGGGAGGGAGGGAGGGGGGAGGTTAGCTCTCCTGTAGGGGGGGGGAGGGGGGAGGTTAGCTCTCCTGTAGGGAGGGAGGGAGGGGGGAGGTTAGCTCTCCTGTAGGGGGGGGGAGGGGGGAGGTTAGCTCTCCTGTAGGGGGGGGGGGGAGGGGGGAGGTTAGCTCTCCTGTAGGGAGGGAGGGAGGGGGGAGGTTAGCTCTCCTGTAGGGGGGGGAGGGGGGAGGTTAGCTCTCCTGTAGGGAGGGAGGGAGGGGGGAGGTTAGCTCTCCTGTAGGGAGGGAGGGAGGGGGGAGGTTAGCTCTCCTGTAGGGAGGGAGGGAGGGGGGAGGTTAGCTCTCCTGTAGGGGGGGGGGGAGGGGGGAGGTTAGCTCACCTGGAGGGAGGGATGGAGGGAGGGGGGAGGTTAGCTCTCCTGTAGGGAGGGGGGAGGGGGGAGGTTAGCTCTCCTGTAGGGGGGGAGGGGGGGGAGGTTAGCTCTCCTGTAGGGAGGGGGGGAGGGGGGAGGTTAGCTCTCCTGTCGGGGGGGAGGGGGGGGAGGTTAGCTCTCCTGTAGGGAGGGGGGAGGTTAGCTCTCCTGTAGGGGGGAGGGGGGGGGGAGGTTAGCTCTCCTGTAGGGAGGGGGGAGGTTAGCTCTCCTGTAGGGGGGGGGGGAGGTTAGCTCTCCTGTAGGGAGGGGGGAGGTTAGCTCTCCTGTAGGGAGGGAGGGAGGTTAGCTCTCCTGTAGGGGGGGGGGGTTAGCTCTCCTGTAGGGGAGGGGGGAGGTTAGCTCTCCTGTAGGGAGGGAGGGGGGGAGGTTAGCTCACCTGTAGGGAGGGGGGGGGGGGTTAGCTCACCTGTAGGGAGGGGGGGAGGGGGGAGGTTAGCTCTCCTGTAGGGGGGGGGGGGAGGGGGGAGGTTAGCTCTCCTGTAGGGGGGGGGGAGGGGGGAGGTTAGCTCTCCTGTAGGGAGGGGGGGAGGGGGGAGGTTAGCTCTCCTGTAGGGAGGGGGGAGGTTAGCTCTCCTGTAGGGGGGGAGGGGGGAGGTTAGCTCTCCTGTAGGGAGGGGGGAGGTTAGCTCTCCTGTAGGGGGGGGAGGTTAGCTCTCCTGTAGGGAGGGGGGGAGGTTAGCTCTCCTGTAGGGAGGGGGGGAGGTTAGCTCTCCTCTCCTGTAGGGAGGGGGGAGGTTAGCTCTCCTGTAGGGAGGGGGGAGGTTAGCTCTCCTGTAGGGGGGGGAGGTTAGCTCTCCTGTAGGGAGGGGGGGAGGTTAGCTCTCCTGTAGGGAGGGGGGGGGGTTAGCTCTCCTCTCCTGTAGGGAGGGGGGAGGTTAGCTCTCCTGTAGGGAGGGGGGAGGTTAGCTCTCCTGTAGGGGGGGGAGGTTAGCTCTCCTGTAGGGAGGGGGGGGAGGTTAGCTCTCCTGTAGGGGGGGAGGTTAGCTCTCCTGTAGGGGGGGAGGTTAGCTCTCCTGTAGGGAGGGGGGGGGTTAGCTCTCCTGTAGGGGGGGAGGTTAGCCCCTGTAAATGTCCTAACACAACCCCCTCCAATGTACAGTTTCTTCCCCCTCAAATGTATATACTCTCTTTTTTAAACTCTTTTTGTATCACAAACAGTACTGTATTTGTAAATCTGGTATGTCATAAATGTATAGATGTAGCAGTACTGTCTATCTGTATGTCATAAATGTTATGATGAGTTGAAAATGGGGGACCCTGATGTAAACAAGACGAAAGTCTTTCTCTGATCTGCATCCCCTTAACAATTGTGTGTATTGAGCCGTACTGTACTGTACCCATTCTGCAATCTGTTAATACAATGTTCAATCAATCAATCAATCAATCAAACCCACCCTCTCTCTCCTGCGCACCCGGGCCGAGAGGCTCCTCTGCAGGGTAGCCGTGGTGGTGTTCACCCCTGACCCCAGCAGCTCCAGGTAGGACTTCTCCAGGTTGTCCTCCATCACGTCTCCTTCCTCCAGCGTCAGGTCGCTGCAGCCCTGGTCTCTGGGCCGGGCCAGGACCAGCATGTGACAGCCCCCGCAGGTCGCCTGGGGTCAGGGAGGGACACACACACACACACACACACACACATTAGGACAGGGAGATCAGGGTGGGTGATTGTTAATCGACAATCTCAAACTCCACCCTCTTTCTCCCGATCCTCCAATCGCAGCTGCCGGGGAAAGCAACAGTTGTAATTGGAGAATCAGGAAAAAAGGGCGGGGTTTTGAGATTTGAGGTCAATTTAGAACAATAATTGAGGGCAGATTTCGCCCCTTGTGACCCTGTTTCAGCAGCTCTGTCAGAGAGATAAATGTGAAGCATTTATACAACAGGCGATACAATTCTGTCGGTCGGCTCGCAAAAAAAGGCGGTCGCCCGGCTAAAATCGCCCGCCGTGTGCGGAGACCTTTAGATCTAACATGTTTCTGTTTATCTATAAGATCTAACATGTTTCTGTTTATCTATAAGATCTAACATGTTTCTGTTTATCTATAAGATCTAACATGTTTCTGTTTATCTATAAGATCTAACATGTTTCTGTTTATCTATAAGATCTAACATGTTTATCTATAAGATCTAACATGTTTCTGTTTATCTATAAGATCTAACATGTTTCTGTTTATCTATAAGATCTAACATGTTTCTGTTTATCTATAAGATCTAACATGTTTATCTATAAGATCTAACATGTTTCTGTTTATCTATAAGATCTAACATGTTATCTATAAGATCTAACATGTTTCTGTTTATCTATAAGATCTAACATGTTTCTGTTTATCTATAAGATCTAACATGTTTATCTATAAGATCTAACATGTTTCTGTTTATCTATAAGATCTAACATGTTTATCTATAAGATCTAACATGTTTATCTATAAGATCTAACATGTTTCTGTTTATCTATAAGATCTAACATGTTTATCTATAAGATCTAACATGTTTATCTATAAGATCTAACATGTTTCTGTTTATCTATAAGATCTAACATGTTTCTGTTTATCTATAAGATCTAACATGTTTCTGTTTATCTATAAGATCTAACATGTTTATCTATAAGATCTAACATGTTTCTGTTTATCTATAAGATCTAACATGTTTCTGTTTATCTATAAGATCTAACATGTTTATCTATAAGATCTAACATGTTTCTGTTTATCTATAAGATCTAACATGTTTATCTATAAGATCTAACATGTTTCTGTTTATCTATAAGATCTAACATGTTTCTGTTTATCTATAAGATCTAACATGTTTATCTATAAGATCTAACATGTTTCTGTTTATCTATAAGATCTAACATGTTTATCTATAAGATCTAACATGTTTATCTATAAGATCTAACATGCTTCTGTTTATCTATAAGATCTAACATGTTATCTATAAGATCTAACATGTTTCTGTTTATCTATAAGATCTAACATGTTTCTGTTTATCTATAATATCTAACATGTTTCTGTTTATCTATAAGATCTAACATGTTTCTGTTTATCTATAAGATCTAACATGTTTCTGTTTATCTAAAAGATCTAACATGTTTATCTATAAGATCTAACATGTTTCTGTTTATCTATACGATCTAACATGTTTCTGTTTATCTATAAGATCTAACATGTTTCTGTTTATCTATAAGATCTAACATGTTTATCTATAAGATCTAACATGTTTCTGTTTATCTATAAGATCTAACATGTTATCTATAAGATCTAACATGTTTCTGTTTATCTATAAGATCTAACATGTTTCTGTTTATCTATAAGATCTAACATGTTTATCTATAAGATCTAACATGTTTCTGTTTATCTATAAGATCTAACATGTTTATCTATAAGATCTAACATGTTTATCTATAAGATCTAACATGTTTCTGTTTATCTATAAGATCTAACATGTTTATCTATAAGATCTAACATGTTTATCTATAAGATCTAACATGTTTATCTATAAGATCTAACATGTTTAAGATAAGATAAGATAAGATAAGATATTCCTTTATTAATCCCCTTGGGGAAATTCATGACACACACATACAGCTCAACGTCTCATAAATGATATTAACAACAACTTATCTATAAGATCTAACATGTTTCTGTTTATCTATAAGATCTAACATGTTTCTGTTTATCTATAAGATCTAACATGTTTATCTATAAGATCTAACATGTTTATCTATAAGATCTAACATGTTTCTGTTTATCTATAAGATCTAACATGTTTATCTATAAGATCTAACATGTTTATCTATAAGATCTAACATGCTTCTGTTTATCTATAAGATCTAACATGTTTATCTATAAGATCTAACATGTTTATCTATAAGATCTAACATGCTTCTGTTTATCTATAAGATCTAACATGTTTATCTATAAGATCTAACATGTTTATCTATAAGATCTAACATGTTTCTGTTTATCTATAAGATCTAACATGTTTATCTATGAGATCTAACATGTTTATCTATAAGATCTAACATGTTTCTGTTTATCTATAAGATCTAACATGTTTATCTATAAGATCTAACATGTTTATCTATAAGATCTAACATGTTTATCTATAAGATCTAACATGTTTATCTATAAGATAATAATAATAATAATAATAATAATAATAATAATAATAATAATAATAATAATAATAATAATAATAATAATAATAATAATAATAATAATAATAATAATAATAATAATAATAATAATAATAATAATAATAATAATAATAACATACACACACCAAAGCCACCTACCGCCTGCACGTTATACTTGAGGAAGCGTGGGCAGAGAGTTGGTTTGAACTGGTTGGTGAAGTTCTCCTCTCCCAGACCCAGCTTCCCGTGCCTCCCATCTCCGAACGTGTAGAGGAGGCCGCCATCTGGGGAACCATGGCAACCATTAATCAACCACATAATAATAATAACAATAATAATAATAATAATAATAATAATAATAATAATAATAATAATAATAATAATAATAATAATAATAATAATAATAATAATAATAATAATAATAATAATAATAATAATAATAATAATAATAATAATAATAATAATAATAATAATAATACATGTGTAGTGCTGTCAGGCGATTAAAAAAAGTTATCTAATTAATTACAGGATTTGTAATTAATTAATCTAATTAATCGCATTTTAATCGCATAACCATTTTAGGCCTGATATTTTATATTCTATAATCATATTTCAAATTGCATGTGTCCGGATGGCAGAATTCAGTACTGTATCTACAAAACCTTCTGTTTAATCATCTTCCTTTTATTCATTTGCTTAGATTTTTCAGGTCTGGTCAATTTAGCATGGTGTTATTCACAGTCAAAAAAATTAATAATAAAAACAATGTAATTGATATTCTCATCTGGTTCATTACAATTTATTCAAGCCTCGTAACAGACACAGTATTTCTGACACTGGGAATAATAGTAATAATAATTCATTTAATTTATATAGCGCTTCTCAATAACCCGAAGTCGCTGACAGTAGTCGGGAGCAGGGGTACAAACAAAGAGACGAAAGGGAATAACGTTGATTCGCCTAACGTTAAGGCTTTGCTACATGCTGCGTATTTCAAAACACTGCGGTGAAAACAGAGTCCGGTAAACACAAGTTTGTAATTCCAATAGTGTATTCTGCCTGTTACTTGACTATTTCGATTATTGAAGTGGTATTTTTAAAACTAACATTTACGGAGACAGACCGGTGTGGAGCACTTGTAGTGTCGAGCCAGGCTGAGACACGTTAATAATATGACTATTAGCTCACCTTGCATGTGACTCGAAAGTGCACTCTCCCCCATTGTAAAAATCTTCAAGTCCTTTCTGCATATTTTGCACACGGCTACTCGAGGATGTTCTCCTATTTTTAACCATGACTTATATTTGATATCTTCGAGCCAGAGCTCATTAAAACGGCAGCCTCCCGGCATTTTGACCACCACACACGCGCGCTGTTCTCAGATAGCACAGCTAAAAACACTACGGGTAGAGCCGAGCCACATTTCATTTTGCGTGAAAGGCGATTGCAAAATAGGCTCACTCGAATCGCTCCGACTTATTTTATTTCTTTGTCTAAACAAACCAAACTATTCAGTCAGATAGCGATTTATTAGTAGTATAAAGTGCAATTACAATTTCAGTAACTTTCCAGCACTTTATACACAATTCAAGCACATTTAAAACCTTGAAAACAGCACATTGAAATACAAGCATTTTCAAGGAATTCCAGCACCAGTACGAACCCTGTTTTACACATATGATGTGGGAATGCCCCACAGTTAAACGTTTCTGGGAACAGATAACTAATTATCTATCTAAAGTATTACAAAAACATATTCCCTGTTGTCCCAAATTACTTCTCCTTAATGATGATGATTCTTTAGCTTTAAGTATTGTTCAGAGACGATTTTGGTTGGCAGGAAGTACTGCTGCAAAAAAAAAATTGGCGCTGCGATGGCAAGCTCCACACTCTCTGCCCTTTAATCACTGGAAACAGTTCAGGGCTGTACGCTAAGCTTTTTCACTAGGGGCACACTTGCCCCTAAATGAGAAATTTAGGGGCAAAGAATATTTTTTAGGGGCACATTTTTAAATAACTATTTTACCATTATAGTAGGGCTGGGCGATATGGCCTCTAAATGATATCGCGATATTTTGACATTTCCTCTAAAGCACTTTAAAATGCTTGATTTAACCCTTTGATGCATACAGTCACGCCAATATGATGATTATAATAAGTCCCTGCAACATATGTTTGCATTATTAAACCATGAAGATGCTTTAAAAAATTATTTAATGAAAATGTACTAAGAGTAGTCTACTGACACACTAATAAAAAAAATTATTTACATCTAAGACAATTTATATAAAAACTCTTGGGTGCCTTTTACACAGTACTGTGTTTTCTATCCACTTTAGCCAAACACACACACACACACACACACACATATATGTGACTCCGCCCAGCGTGCGCGCCTACAACTCGGCGACCCAGGTTCCTCACGAGAAGAGAAAGAATTTTTTATTTTCTTTTTTTTTTCATTTCAGTTTTTTTTCTTTTTTTATATATATACTTACAGTTCGAGGGTTGAAGAACATATTTAGTATAACAGCGAACATATATAATAACTCTAATTGTGTTTAAATTGTGTTTAAAAATGGCTCCTTGAGACATACTCTGATCGTCTCTCACGAAGCTGTGGGGGCAGTTCCCTCGGGCTGTCCTATTTTTGCATGTGAAAGGCTGCTGTTGATGTGAGGTACGCCCCCACACGGTGTGGTGTTTATATTCACAGCACCTGTAGCCCAGAGAACACTTTTTTGCTGCTTAGATAACATCGACATGGCCGCACAAAAATTATCAGCTGCTCTTAATAGAGGAAGAGATGGAATGAGTATAGACTCCTCGGCGACGATGAGTGACCACATCACGGACTACATGATCATCACGGAAGGTGAGCCGCCACCAGCTCTTTTATCCGACGATGAAGAGACCGAAGACGCAGATGAAGACGCAGATGAAATTGTCCCAGATCCAATCGAACCTGCCGACGATGGTGAAACAGAGGAAGACGGAGACCTTTGCGTTGAAACTGTAGCATTGGGCTTTTCAGCTGAATCGACCATGCGATCAGTTGAAAAGATGTCTGGTTTAACGGTGGAGGGCGAAATAGAAGAGGAACTCGGAAAGATAAACTCTTTCCACTGCAAGTGCCAGGCGCGCCGAAAGGAAAATTCAGAACGATCTGCCCTGTCTTGTTCAAAAAAACTGTCGGTTGAGCTAATTTACCAAAACCGATTGGACCCATTCTGCAATCTGTTAAATAACGTTTTCTTTCATTCATGCTTTCATCCAGGTGCAGTTAAAACATCTGGCCCTTGTTGACAGAGAACGCGAGCTGTTGCAGGAGATGACTGCCGCCACAAAGCGCACATGCGCCGAGAACATGGATCTGTCGCTAGGCCCCTCCCCACCTGCAAGCAGAGATATCACGATGCACTACAGCTTTGATTACGCACAGCAGGTGAATATCCAATATAATGTTGCTTTTTGTTGTTAAAGGAAAACTTACAGGAACGTTTGAGTTGTATTTGGAGTGTATTTAGATAAGATGAGTGGGAGGAGAGAGGAGAGAGAAAATAGGAGAAGAGAGGAGAGAATAGGAAAAGAGAGGAGAATTTTTTATGTAAAAATAGTTCCTTATAGTTTTAGCAGTATTTTTTCATGAATCACTCGCCAAACATAAAAAATACTTGCATTTGGCTAGTAAAGTGGCCTAATTTCCTCCCCTGTTCCCTTATTTCAATGTCCTTTATTTCAATGTCCTTTTTTCTTTTTCTTCTTTCTCTGTCCTGCAGGTTCATTTTCCATCTCACCCTTTTCAAGTGGGTCCCATCTTTTTTCAAACACCGCGCAAATGTGGCCTGTTTGGTGTCCACTGTGAAGGGCTGACGAAGCAAGTGAATTACCTAATTGATGAAGGGATGTCAACTGGTAAAGGCAGCAATGCCGTTATCAGCTATGTGGATCATTTCTTCACCAACTATGGAGTTGGAGAAAAATCAGTGGACCTGCACTGCGACAATTGCTCCGGGCAAAATAAAAACAATTATGTCTTGTGGTATTTTGCGTGGCGTACTATTCACAAACTTCACCTGCAGCTTGCTCTCCACTTCCTAATTGCAGGCCACACTAAATTTGGCCCCGACTGGTGCTTTGGTTTGATAAAGCAGGTTTACAGGAAGACTGCGGTCGACACCCTGGCAGGCATCGCAGACATCGTCAGGAAAAGCTCTGCAGTGAAAGGAGTCAATATCCCCCAACTTGTCGGTCACGAAGATGGCACAGTTTATGTTCCAAGCCACGACTGGCAGCAACATCTCGGAGGCTTCTTCAAAAGATTCCCACAAATAAAGAAATACCAGCACTTCAGCTTCGATGCCAACAGTCCTGGCATGGTGACGGCGAAATTACACTGTGACGATACAGAGCCATTCACGTTTCAGCTGTTGAAAGACCCAAAACGCTACCCAACCATCTCTGGTTTTCCTGTCCTCCCCCCACCTGGTCTAGACAATGACCGACAGGAATATCTTTATAAGGAGATAAGACAATACTGTTCTGATGACGCAAAAGACATTACATGCCCACTCCCAACATCTAGAGCACCTCAGAACAAGAAGACTGTACGATGTTAGACACATGGATGTAGAGCACACACACACACACACACACACTGTACTAGCAGTCACTTTAACATGAACACACACACACACTCATGCTGCACACGCTCACAATGTAAGGTCACTTTAAAAAAATTAAACAAGAACAGGAGTGGTTCTTGTAGAGTAAAAGCTTTTGTAAAACTCATGTACATATACCTGATATGTCTTATTCTTATTACTTGTTCTTATTACTTGTATTATTGCACAATGTCGCATTCTCATCCTATTGGAATCTTATTATTGCATTCTTGACTCGACTTGATAGTATAGTAGTACTAGTATAGCATAGGGACATAGAAGAATTGTATTGTTGTACCGGTACATCATACATGTACATTATATTTTTATTACTATTGTTTTATTGCACAATCGTAGCGGGCATGGCCAACCGCATTTCACTGTATGCCCTGGTATGCAATGAATAAAAAAAAATGTCACTTTAAACTAAATGGAAAGGTCACTTTAAAGGAAAGAACCGATGTGGTTCTTGTATAGTTTAGATTATTGTAGTATAGCATAATGACAGCATGTCTATTTTTATCATGCACATCTTATGCCTTCTTATTACCTGTTTATGTATTTTATTATTAGTATTATTGCACAATCGATGCGGGCATGACCACCCGATTTTTCACTGTATGCCCTGGTATGATATGCAATGAATAAAAAAAAATGTCACTTTAAACTAAATGGAAAGGTCACTTTAAAGGAAAGAACCGATGTGGTTCTTGTATAGTTTAGATTATTGTAGTATAGCATAATGACAGAGTTGAAACTGTATTAGCATGTCTATTTTTATCATGCACATCTTATGCCTTCTTATTACCTGTTTATGTATTTTATTATTAGTATTATTGCACAATCGATGCGGGCATGACCACCCGCATTTCACTGTATGCCCTGGTATGTATGTGACTAATAAACCTCTTGAATTGATTTGATATTGTCTGCTGATTTTCATCCAGTTGTCACATGAAAGGTTGGAACAATGATAATGATAATAATGAGGCTTGTGTCTATCACTCCGCTGGCCAGTTCTACCAACTATGCATTACAATTCCCTGTGGTCAACATAATTTCTTCCTATTTTGGTTGTAATTGTGTAATGATAGATGTATAACCTGAACACTGTACATATCTGTTTTCAGGAAACACTGGGCTATACAAAGAATATGCTGTGATGTCACATGAATGTATAAATATATGGCCATGCATTTAATCTCTCTCTTTTTTATAAAATCATTATAGCCAACATGCAATATATCCCATTGATTGGTACAATGGGACAGACATTTGTTTTATACAGCTATAACCTGCATTCTTTCAAAATATATCATTAATCAATAAAACAGATATTGGAATACATAAATAAAGGTTTTCAATTCAATAACTGAAATATACATTATTCAGACTAGTAGTTATATTACTACTACAATAGAAAATGTTTGATTTTGTATCTGATCTGTCAGCATGACTGTCACAGCACTTAATTATGTTAATACTATTCAGGGGAGAGGTGTGGCTGGGAGGTATTGTTTACGCCCAGCAGAATCCTGGCAAAAGGTGTCAAATCTTTAAGAGCTGTTTTCTCTGCTTAGGTCTCTGGGGAAAAAAGACTGCTACAAGATTTAAAATTAGCACATCACAATAATAACATTCTCAGATTTCAAAGTATGACACATCATTTGAAAGCTTACATTCTGTACTTTCACAATCTGGAAAAATCTGGAAAATGAAAAAATAGACATGTAGGCTATAGCACTGGTCGGGGTCACATATATATATATATATATATATATATATACACACACTACTGTGAGAAAATAATAATCACACAGACTTAATGATTTTAGAATATTTCAGATAATGAAATTAAATGTTTATATCATCAACTATCCAGTTAGTATTTATACTGTGTGTAACATTTGGCTACTTTAAATCATTGAATGTAGAGAGAGAGAGAGAGGGGGCGAGAACGAACAAGAGAGCCAGCCCCCCCCTTCGCGTTTTGATAGTCTAAGCTGCCGTAGGTGATGACGTCACACTCGAATGTATTGTAAACAGGAAGAGATGGAGACACACGGAGATGGAAATTCAATGATATACAGGAATGAATAACCAATAAATATGAAGTTATGTTTAAACTTCTGTTGTCAAGCGTTGTCAATATAACCCACCCCCTTTCCTCACGAATGGAACTAGTCTTGTGGAGTCCGCTTTGACCGTTTTCCAGGGTTAGCAGAGATCGCTAGTTAGCTTAGCATAATACTAATGGTAACCTTGGTTAGCAGCTACCGTTAGCTCATTGCTCGTGTCAATTAAATTGCATGTTATTAAAGGTCCGCGCTGGTCTGTCTAATGAAATTACAACCGCAACATTATATTGCACTGTACAGCCCTGGTTGTAGGCTAATGTTTTACTACAATTTGTATGGATTAATTTAGGAGTGAAATGTGAATGAAGGGTTGAAATCACCACTCGCAAGCTTGCCCCCAGATATTATTTTAAACTCGCACGGACCAAATTAGGGGGCAATTTGCGATCATATCATCGCAGTGTACAGGCCTGCAGTTATTAGCTGATGTGGTAACAATGGAGCTATCTACAGCTAGATTAAATGGGGCAAGATATCAAACAATAGATAGCTGGCACCATATTCTATATCAAGTTAGGACCTTCACTATATAGCTAGCAGGACATAACTAATTATATCTGTATAATTCCTTTTAATTTTTATATTTTCTTGGTCTTTGTTGACATTTTTTGTTCAATTAATTTTCTTCTCAGGCCTATGACGGGGTGGGTTGGGGGGGGGGGTTACTATTATTAGTATTATTATTATTATTATTTTATTTACTTTGTCAACGGTGGTTGATGCAGGGGTTAGGGGGTAGGAGTTTTTTATTTTAAATGAGGCAAGGGGCAAGCCAATGCACGTAATTGGCAAATAATTTAAATGTATGTTTTATGTGCATTGTATGTGCATTGTATGTCCTGCCTTTTCTTCCAAAAAATGAAATAAAAATATATTTAAAAAAAAAAACAGTAATACCTTCAAAAGATGTGTTAACACAAACATACATACACACAGTACATACATGCATATACTGTATACTGCATACATAATAATACATAACCACCCACCCACATAACCAAATGCATACCTACATGTATGACCTATTTATCTATCTACTACTTTTGGATATGAGAATTTTTTTGTAGTTTGCTTTAAAAATAAGCAGAGATGGATATTTCCTCAGCATAGGATCAGCTGCATTCCAAAGATTGGACCCACTATACCTCACTGAGAACTGCCTAAGGGAAGTACCACAATAAGGTATATGCAGGTCCCTGGACTGACATGTAACATATGAATGAACATCCAAATTAAAAGAAAAAAAAATATTAAAAACATTTGGTAGATTGTGATGATCATGAATGTATCCAAACAGAATATACCCATTTTGCAAAAATGGAAACATCAACACAACCAAATTAAATCAACATATATAAACCCATTTTGTGTATCTATCAGTCAAACTACATATTTAGGTTCATTCATTTACACACACACACACACACACACATATAAACCATGCTGCATTCATTCGGAAAGAAAGACCTATTCCAAATGCTATATTTATAGGGTTTGACAATAATTACACTAATGTCGCTATTTTACAATGAACTATAATGAATTACGGATCATATGAACACGTCAGTGTTGAAAGTAAACGAATGAATGAAAGTCCGTCTCATGGTGCGTGCAGTCTTCATATTCGACCGCTGGGCGCCAGGTACGCATGGTCTGAGCTGTGCGTAGATATACGCACAAAGTCAAGCACACGTTCAAATTGATAAGTCCCACACTTTGCTTAGAAATTATCGTACGCACGGGTTACGCACATATCTGTGTGTACGCACCATTGATAAATGAGGGCCCAGGTTTTCCTTCTCGGGCAAGAGTAACGTTATAACACACGGATTGGGGGACCAGCGTGGATTCATGTGTTTTGGTTGAGAAACGTTGGATCAATAAACGCGATCAATATTTGGAATGGCGATCAGGAATTGGATTAATCTTTTTGCAGTACATCAGATGTGAGGTAAAGACTCTATGTTACCAATCTTGGGTTAATCCGATGTTTCTTTCGTAACGATCACAAGTGTCAGTGTTAAGGCTGTCAAAGTTAACACAGTATTAACGCGTTAACGCCCGATTCTAACGATCACAAGTGTCAGTGTTAAGGCTGTCAAAGTTAACACAGTATTAACGCGTTAACGCCCGATTCTATTAACGCCATGAGTTAAGGTCAAGGTCAACTTTATTTATATAGCACATTTAAAATCAACAGAAGTTGTACCAAAGTGCTGTACAATACAAAAACAGAAATACTATAAAATACAGTACACATGGCGGCTAGGTGGTGTAGTGGGCAAGGCACTCGCCACCAGTGTGGAGACGCTAGGATTCGCGTGTTCGAATCCAGCTCTCCACATTGTTTTCAGTTTAGCTGGTCGTCCGCAGTAATACACATTGGCCGTATTACGGGGAGGGAAAACTGAAGGGTGGGGATCGAACGTTGTGAACAAGCGACTCCTACAAGTCGGTTGGTGCGCCTGCGCAGTAGAATCAGGAAGTGTCGGGGGCAGCGTGAGCCTCCCACGCGTTACTCCTCGACACTGAGAGATCGAGCTGCGCAGGTGAAAAGATGCGACTGCTGTTACCTCAAGTACCGGAGGGGACTTGTGCTATGTATGACTTAGTCCACATTGCAGCCGGCTTGTGGGAGGCAAGAAACAGCGTTCGTGACAGGGGAGGGTTGAATTGGATGATACGAAAATTGGGATGGGAGAAAATATAGAAAAATGGGAGAAAAAGTGGGTCAAAAAAAAAAATACAGTACACACAAAGTCATATAACTACAATAAAGTTTAAAAAAAACAATCACGACACGACCAAGGGATGTGTGGCTTACCAAGCCTCAGAAAGCCAATAAAAACAGGTGAGTCTTCAGCTGTGCCTTAACACTCTGTAGGGTCTGGGCAGACCTAATTTACAGTGGAAGACTGTAAAAGCTTGATCGCCTTTAGTCTTTAGCCTAGTGTTGTGGCTGAGTAGTCGTTAACACAGCAGGAGACGTTATTTCCAATTTCAACAAGCAATTTATTTAAGGAAAGAAGTTTTAACAGAAGAGCTATGGATTTAGCAGACGGTCACCATAACTTGAAGAAAAACACTCTGACTTCCCAACTCCACGTGCCCCCAGATAATACCTTCCCAGTCCTGCCCCAACATGACAGATATGATGACGTGACATATTATATCAGATATGACATGACGTACATTAAGATGACACATAGATTTAACATAGGAGAGAGAATACAAACAGAAGATAAGTCTAAAGGTTTATCATCCCTGAGACAAAGCTGGAGTCAAGATTAAAGCAGAAAAGAACAAGATGTGATTTACTCGAAATGTCTATCTGTCCCTATCTGTCCCATACTTGAGGTTGTTTTAAGAACATCAGCCAGACTGTCGCCCTAGTGTCTTTGAGCACTGCTAGTTGACCTATATTAAACTAGTCCACCCCGTATACACATTTTCCACAACATTCCCCCATTTGGGGCTATCCCTAGTCCCACCCAAATCATATAACCAAGAAAATGTGAACGTCTAACTAAACGAGAAACCATATTTATATAATACAAGTTTAAATGCCTAATCTAAACAAGAAACCTAGCCATATAATACATTTTAAATGTCTAACTAAACAAGAAACCTTACTTCATTCACTGGACCCCTAACGGACCAACAAAGGCTGACTACCGTTCTTACAATAAAACACAAAACCGCTCAAAACAAGAGTAATAATAAAACATCAACAAAATACCCCAACTTATAATCCTAACCTGACAGACTATTGTCAAGAAAGGAAGTACATTATTTTCAATCGTGGCTTTAATTCGTAGCCGAGAAGCAGTCTCCTATCAGCTTCATTAATCCCAATCCGTCTCAGCCACAGCATAACTGAGACCGGCTATGGAAACAAATCATAAATAGACTACTGTAAATAAAATAGCCTATAACATTATAAAGGATATAGGCTATAGCAGGGGTTCCCAACCTTTCTTCCCCAGAGCCCCACGATTCCTTGGAGACATATATGATATAGGCCAGTGGTTCCCAACCTTTTTTCCCGCAGGGACCCCCAAACATCTCTGATGAAATTCGCGGACCCCCTCCTAATAAGATACCATAAAATACTTTTTTTTTTTCATTTTAATAACAAACTGCTTATACACAGGCATATGCATCATAATTAGACCCACTATGCTTCTTTGACTTGTGCCTTCAATCAACAAATCTCATCTTGCACCGTATGCATTTCAAAATGTTTGGCCAATATTCAAATCCTGTATTCATCCTCTCAAATCAGGCCCTAGTGGTAAACGGTTTGCATTTATGGAACAAATCAATGCAACAAATTAAACTAAATATGAGACAGGAAATTCCAATCAGTAGCAGAGAGATTCTGTCCTAGCTGGGTGTGACGAAGGTTCATTAATGTGAACCTTGGGCTGCATGTGCGCTGCCAGGCCTGAGATGTCAGGTGTAATGTGCGTGACAGCCATTCTGAAGTCATTGTGTACGTCAAGTCTGTTGCACGCTTTTGTCTTGATGGCGACAAGTGCACTGAAAGCCGTTTCCGATAGATATGTGGTACTGAACGGGAGTATAATCCTGGTGGTGGCATGCAGTGCGAGCCTCGGAGCAATGATGGATCCCTTCACTATCCAGAACTTCTTAAATCCGTGCTCCTGTAATGGAGGAATGGATGAAATATTTGTAGGCTAAATGTGTCCAACACTCATGTCCACATTATTATTATTATTATTATTATTATTATTATTATTATTATTACAGGGCCTAGTCTACATTAGACGCAGAATAGCCTATACATCCAATACGATATCAACGGTAGAACGGTGACACAGACTCACGCACAGGCACAAACACTCACACAGACAGACCACACACACATGCACACACGCATTACATACATTATCATACCTGGAAATACTTCTTTGAGACAGAGTCGACCTGGATGTCCGTGAGCTCATCTTCGCAATCAAGGTATTCCACATCCTCAACTTTGGCAATGAAGGGATCCAATACCCACGCTTCCTTGGATAGATATTCATCTGTGTCAGCGAACCGTGATTTAATCTCTTTTTGCAATGCGATCATATGGCTGGTAAACTCACGACGAAGAGACACGGGAACAGTGTTATCTCTGCATTGCTTCTGCAGTAAGGGGAACTGTTGCAGCTCTCCCTTATCCATTTTCCCGACTCTATACTCCAGTTTACGCACGAATGCGTCGAGCGCCTCTTTACATTGCATGATGTTGGCCTCTGCGCCTTGGAGACGCTTGTTTGTTTCATTGTAGAGAGTGAAGATGTCAGCCAGGTATGCCGTTTTAATCCAGAATGACTCTGTCATTTTCTCTGAAAGCGCGGGGTTATTCGTTTCAAGAAATTCTTCTATTTTCTCTTGTAGTTCCATGAAGCGCACAAGCACTCGGCCCCGTGATAGCCAACGCACCTCTGTGTGCAGCAGGAGCGTTTGGTGTGCCTCATCCTCGCATAACTGCGCAAATAGACGCTTGTTGGTGGGGCGTCCTTTGATGAAATTAACAACTTTGACTACAGTTGCGAGTGTTTCACTGAGGTCGTCAGACAGTTTTTTGCTGGCCAGTGCCTGGCGATGGATCATACAGTGAAATATTATGCAGTGGGGGGCCTTCTGTTTCAAGCGACTGTTAAATCCCTTGTTTTTTCCCATCATTGAGGCAGCTCCATCGGAACAGCATGCAACTAAATTATCATAAGAGAGGTTTTGGGACATGAAGTAAGAATCTACTGCAGTAAAAATATCCTCACCTCGAATGGTGGTAGTAAGGTTGACTGACATGAGAATGTCCTGCTTCAGATCCTCATTTTCGATATACTGCACATAAACGATGAGCACAGCCTCGTCTGCGACAGTTGTAGTTTCATCAAGTTGTATGGCAAATTGACCCTTTCTAAGCTTTTCTGACAGCTGCTGCTCACAATCACTTGACATCTTATCAATTCGGTCTTTCACTACATTGTTCGAGAGTGGTACTGATTTTAGTTTATCCGCCACCTGTGGGCCGCACAGTTTCTCAACCATTTTGATGCAGGCTGGTTTGATGAGCTCCTCGCCAATATTGTGCGGTTTCTTTGCTTTTGCAATTAAAAGCGAACACTCAAAGGAGGCTTCGGTAGCCTTCTGTAAATCACTGCCACCCCTGCTCCACGCTACTCTAACATCAACAGGCTTGTTCGCCTTGAGAGACTGTTCTTTCCTCAGAAAAAAGTCTGCATCCTTCCCAACTGTTTCTGGGTGCTTAGTCGCCTGATGTCTCTTCAGCTTGCTGGGCTTCAGGCTCGAGTTTGCCAACTTTTCTCCACAAATCACACACTCAGGTTGTTTCCCTGTACCCAAAAAATCCAAGCCTGCTTGCCTCAACGACTACCGCCCTGTAGCTCTCACCTCCATAGCCATGAAGTGCTTTGAGAAGCTAGTAAAGGGCTACATCTGCTCCTCCCTCCCCATCAACATGGACCCCCTGCAATTTGCATACCGCCCCAACAGGTCCACGGAGGACGCCATAGCCCATGTGCTGCACACAGCAGCATCACACCTGGACAAGAGGCAGGGGAACTATGTGAGAATGCTATTCATCGACTACAGCTCGGCATTCAATACCATAGTCCCCTCCATACTCATAGCCAAGCTCAGGGACCTGGGCTTGAACTATGACCTCTGCCAGTGGGTCTTGGACTTCCTGACTGGCAGACCCCAGGTGGTGAGAGCAGGCAACTGCACCTCCTCATCCATCACCCTCAACATAGGGGCCCCCCAGGGCTGTGTTCTGAGTCCCCTCCTCTACTCCCTGTACACACACGACTGTGTGGCTCAGCGGAGTAGCAATACAATCATCAAATTTGCTGACGACACAGTGGTGGTGGGCCTGATCTCTGCCAACGACGAGAGGGCCTACCTGGAAGAGGTCAAGGTCCTGGCGGGATGGTGCCAGGAAAACAGCCTCTCCCTGAACGTCAGCAAAACAAAGGAGATGATTGTGGACTTCAGGAGGTCGGGGGTCAAGGACTACAGCCCCCTCAGCATCGACGGGGCACCGGTTGAGAGAGTCAACAGCTTTAAGTACCTCTGAGCCTACATATCCGAGGACTTGACATGGACCACACACATTGACAGTGTTGTGAAGAAGGCACGACAACGCCTCTACTTCCTCAGGCGCCTAAGGAAGTTCCAAGTCAGTCAGAAGATCCTTAAGAACTTCTACTCATGTACAATAGAGAGCATCTTGACTGGCAACATCACCTCCTGGTTTGGGAATAGCACTGCACAAGACCGAAGCAGACTACAAAGAGTGACACGTTCAGCCGAACGCACAATTGGAGGGGGGCTCCCCACCCTCCAGAACATTTACAACAAGCGTTGCAAGGGCAAGGCTAAGAGAATCATTAAAGACTCCAGTCACCCGAACAACTGCCTCTTTGAACTGCTGCGGTCAGGCAAGCGATACCGGAGTCTCAAGGCGAGCACAGAAAGACTCAGAAGAAGCTTCTATCCCCAGGCCATCAGACTGCTAAACGAACAATGAACACTACACAACAACAACCACCAAACGCACATAGCACACACATCCACACGCACACACTCACTTTAAACAGACACACTGTAGCACCCACTCCACACACTTTATAGCACACACCCACTTTAAACAAACACACTGTAGCACCCACCCCCCACACTTTATATTTATTGATGAAGGATTGCACTACAACTCGTACACCTTACTGTAAATTGTACCTAAATTGTACCTCATCCCATTTCTGCTTTGCACTATATAGTACTGTACATTAGTACACTGCATAGTATTGTATATTATATGGTAACTCAGAACATTGTACATATGTCTATACCGAACACTGTGACCTCATTTTCTTCTTCTAAATTACATGCTATACTATGTTATTTGATACTATCTTGTCTAGCACAGTCTCTGGAGCGTAACAGTAAGAAGCATTTTGTATGAAAGTATTCTGTACTTCTGTATGACAACTATTAAAGAAACTTGAACTTGAGAAACTTGAACTTGTCTGGTCCCTCAGTGAAGCCCATGGTTATGTAATTATCGCGATTGCTGTAGGTCCTAACCTTTTTTGCAGATGACGAGCTGCCGTCATCTCCTTTTCGTTTGTCACACATGTTGCTGCTGCCGCGTGTTGCTTATTGACAGCGGATGCAGCGTGCTACGGAAAGTGATACAGTCAACTGATTCGCGTACTGTTAACGTTCAAAAATCATGTCTAGATGTTTATTTATTTATCTTTTTTTTTATTGTAGTAGAGAGACTATTCATGCTTCTGATGATAAAAAATATGCTAATTAAATATTTCTCTGAAAGAAAAAAAAAATTACAGAAAAAGTTGTGAAAATAGACCACAAATCATCTGCGGTCTGGCGGACCCCCTGCGGTTCCTGGTGGACCCCCAAGGGGTCCGCGGACCCCAGGTTGGGAATCGCTGCATTAGACCATGTCGGGTTTTCTGATATTACTTAAAGGGGAACTATTTTACTATTTCTTTCACTATTTGGGCACTTTTACACAATTCCTGTGAGTCTATGGAACACCTCTGTAATATATATATATTTTTTTATTCATTGTTTTGTATTTCTAATCAAGTCCTCAATAACAGCATTTTTCTACCTCAAGATCTCAAGCTGTTTTGAGCCTGGGCTCCAGGCCACTGTGTGCAGCTCATCTTGTATCTCAACATTAACATGCAGCGGTGTCTTTCTGACATCACAAATCATCACATTTTCAAATTACTCAGTTCAGTGAGGGTGACTATTGTGAGAGGAGAATTGGAAGAATGCGCCAATATGAGAATTTTGAGACATAGATCATATTAATATAAGTTCACATAGCTAGGAAACAATGCTAAACACTCAAAAAGGCCATTTATAAGATAGTTCCCCTTTAATAGCCAATATCAGCGTGAGGTTACTCAGCAGGTTATAATAGGTCTACAACAATAGATCATTTTGATACCTGCTTTCTTGTAATGTCCTTGTGCTGATTAATCGATAATTCACCATTTGCTGCTCTAGACGTCTCCCTCCTGAGACGTCCCCTCTTCTCTCTCCTTGCTCTGAGAAGCATTATCCTCGTTGCCCTCCGCTTCAACGTCCCTGGGCTTTATGTAATTGTCAAAAAAGCCCTGAGCAAGCTCCGCCGTATGAAACTTGTGTGTCGCATCTTGGAAAGTTAGAGTGTTGACGACGATGGGTTGATAAATCCACATCTGATATCAAGCCTTCGCAGCTCAGATCTCACCTCTTTAAATTCAGATATTTGCTTTAGGATTTCGGGATTAACATCGGGAAAAATGCTGATCTTTGCCCCATTGTAGCTTATGGATTTAGATTCGGCTGCCTGCCGAACAATCTTTCTTTTGACCTCAAGACTGTATAACCTCGCAATCATGCACCGAGGAGCATTCTTCACGGGGCCCGTACGGTGCGCCACACACACGACTGGAGCGGGTCCAATAAAGTCATCTCCAAACATCTCATATAGGAGCTTGGTGGTATAGGCAGTGGGGTTGCCAGCTTCAATGCCAGCAGAGAGCCCGAAAATTCTTATATTAAACTTTCGGCTGTGATTCTCGAGCTGTTCTGTCTTCTGTCGCAGACGTTTATTTTCTTCCATTATCACTTTCTGGCGACGCTCCAGCTCAGAGATTCTCACATCAGCTTCCACGCTGGCCTGGTCGTGGTCATTCATTCTGTCAATACAGGAGCCCATCTGGGTCTTTAGCTTATCCAGACTTGTGTTAACTGAAGCCAATTTAATATCCAAGGCTGAAGTGATTTCTTCTCTAACAATTTCACGCATTACCGTAGCCATTTCAGCAGTATTACTGGTATTTTAAAAATAATATGTATGTTTGATTTTACAAAACAGGGGAAGTTCTTGTTAAGCCTCTAGGCTTGTAAACTTCTCCTTCACAATATGGTTATTATGTTGTTGTTTTTTTACTTTTGTTTAACTCTGTGTTAATAAATAAATACAAATACTCATGAACGGTTCATTTTGGATGACGAGCAAACAGTTCACATACAGCCCCTCTGATTACTGTGCAGGTTGTCAGGAGTCCAGTGCATGTGTGAAAGGGGCTTCAGTGTGTTTTGGGGGGACAAGCATGCTACAGATCTTTTCCCCTCAATTTACTATGTGTGTGCATATGTGTATCTAGTAATTCATGCATGAAAATAATCTCTTAGTTACATCAAGATTGTGCCATGAAAGCACTGTTATGTTTATATTAGAGCTGGGCCGTTAACGGCGTTAACGTGCTGCGTTAACGCGATACTAGTATCGCACGATAATATAATTAACGGAATTAAATGGATTTTTTTTTTTTTTGCCTTTATTTACCCAGGGTAGGTTCGCTGAGCACAGATGCTCTTTTTCAGGAACGCCCTGCTTCACATTCACACAGTTCCATTCACACCTGGGAGCTGCCCAGTACAACCACAGTTGACAGCATTGGCCACTGAGCAACTCCATAGTTCAAGTTTGAAATGCTTCTTTCTGTTTTGCTCCTGAGAGTTTGCTAGATACTGTACTGGTAATATTATTTATTTGTGTTAACTTCTGAATAAAACAACTTATTAAACACAAGTACATCTTATTGAACATTATTTTGATATTTCATTACCAATTATCATAGCAAAACAGCTTTTTCAAACAGTCTGTAATGCATTTTGGAAACGGGAGATGGGCTCATGGTGTAATGGGCCACCTGGCCTGAGAAACATAAGGAGGAAAGAAAAAGTAAGGACTTACTTCTGGTCATTATTTGGGTAGAACACACATATTTTGAATGCCTTCGGCATTTTTTTTTTTTTTTTTTTTAGCCATTTTAATCTAGATTAAATCCAGGATTGCAGATAGATTAATCTAGATTAAAAAAAATTATCTATGCCCACCTCTAGTTTTTATGTGATGCATTTATAGTTTCTCATTGGGCACCTTTCACGAGAAAAGTTGGGTTAACTCGCCATCGCTTGAGCGCCAATCACGAGAAAAGTCGGGTTTTAATCGTTATTTCTTTTATTCGCTATATCCATTCATTTTTCATCCATCCAGCCTGATGTTATCATTGGGAATGGGTCTGAGCTTGCAAAAGGTCAATACCGCCGCCTAACGCCTTCCGGTTTTCCTTCTCGGGCATGCAGTATCATTATAACACATGGACTGGGGAGACTGGGAGCAGCGTGGATTATGCGTTTTGGTGCTGACCAAGGCACAGAGAAGCGACTTTTCAGCCCCCGCTTCTGTTCATGCATGAGGACACATATAATACCGATAATCTAGTATTTATTTCAGAACGATTCATAAATCAAGCGACAAATGCCACGATTTCTAAGGAAATGCATTGAAGCACGGTTTGCTCGAGTTTCTTGAGATTAGACAGACGCTCTGGAACTATACTCATATTCACCACGGTATAAAACGGAAATGTATGTATGAAAAAAGTATCTGTTTTTTGCATGTTGACTGGAAGAAGAAGAAACTCACTGACAATCGACGTGTTTATTAGATCCATAGCTATAATATTTAATATAGTTTTAGCACTCGCAAACACGGCATTCTCCCCATTGCATTACAGCGATGGCCTTCTAACCAGAAGGTAAACAGCGCCCCCTTGGCGTCCATTGAGTTAATAGTGCCGAGTGGAATATATTGGAGCACATAATCCTCTCAAGGTAACGGAATAATTTCAGGTAATTAACATCACATATCTCTTGTTGTGGATTTAACACAACATTATGCATACTTTTGACAATAAATAAAATCTGAATTTGTTCTTACTTGCTTGCCTGGGTAAATAAAGGTTATAGAAACGTAAACAAATATATATATATATTTTTTAAACCCATACCGATATTTTCCGATATCACATTTTAATGCCAATATCGGCCCATAATATCGGTAGGCCGATAATATCGGACATCCCTAATTATATTACAATATATCTTTCACGTTTTGTTTATAGTGAATAGACATTAAACAATACATATACATTTTATTCTCATCATTGAGTAGTCCTTGAATATAAGGGTACTAATCTTGTAGTTCCACTTAGATGGAAAGACATGCAGGACACAACTGCCATAGAAAATATTGTATTATGTGATGGAAGAAACTTCTTCATTTAAAACAATACAGCACTTTGGCAGAACATTTTCAATCTTTAGCAATCAAATGTGCTGCAGTTCAGAAAGAGTCAACCATCAATATATTGTCCGCTCTGGGAGTGGAGACCACTAGTCACCTCCACTAACTTGTCTTTCAGAAACCGTGTTTAAATATGCTGATACAGGGCGGTCGGGTGGCGTAGCGGAGATTGCGCTCGTCACCAATGCAAGAGGCTGCGGCCTCGACTCCCGGAGTCAGCATTGCCTGGGGCTTGGGCCGATCGCTGTGACGGAAGCATCTGTGCGCCGCACCCGCACATATTAACTTGTTCCCTCACCCTTATTGTTTGTTTATTTAGTTAATGTTTGTACACGTTTACATTCATGATGCACATACACAATTTATATTTCAGATAATTATACACGACACATAGACTTGCGTACTGATATCATATACATTCTTTATTATCTGACTTACATGGTTTAAGTTTGAGTGCATGCATCTCGTTCATTTGTTTGTTTCTTCAACTCTGCAGCCAGCCGTCCTCACTCTGGGCAACCAGAGCAGCTGCGACTGGTCCACCCTAAATAGCCGGATGGGGGTGGTGGACCAAACCATGTCACAGGAGATGTCGGGGGGGTTCATTGTATTGTAATTTAGTTTTGTTATATGTATTTCCTTATTAATTAAGATTATTGGTTGTTCAGTTTGGTAGTTATGTTGTGTGTTTATTGTTTATTAGATTAATCAGAATTGTAAGATATTATTTAGTAAAATATTAATGATCCATTAGCCCACTTAGGTTAATGTATCTGGCCAGGGCCTATATATAGTTTTGAGTTCTCATTTGTCTTGGACTTCCGTTCTGTTCAGGTCTGTTTTTGTCCTGCTGTATTATTTGGACCATTTATGTTATATTTAGTAAATTATGTATTTGCATGGGTAAATAAAACACTTATTCTTTGACTGTTTTTGAAATGGGTAAAATAAAACTTTTTTTTTGCCAAAACCACTGTGTCCTCCTTGTCTGGCTGCTTGGTCCCTTACAATCGTCATACTAACTCGTTTGGCTGGGTTAGGGGCAGGGAAGCCGTGGGTGGTAATCTGGCGTTGTGGACAGCGACACCTACAGGTCAGGTCTGGGTGCCTGCTCAGCGAAAGGCAGGAAGTGGTGAAGGCAGCGTGACCCATAGATATATATAGAACACTAGATAGCTTACCCGCGCTGCCGGCCAATGGAGAGCGATGTCGTCGTAGGGCGGCCATCTTGCCCCAGGCAGCTCAGCTACTGATAACATGTGCATGTACTATTTGAATATCCATAGATTGCTTAATTCTTTACCGATTTTCAAACGGTTGGTTTACTATAAGATGTAGTTATGATACTGCATACTTATAAAACATATATATTTTTTAAAGATGTTTTTTTTACAAACCGCTTGAATCATAGCCACGTTAATAATGCTTGTAATAGTTGTCACCAGCTTGGCTGGCCGTCTGCACTAATACAATTGGCTGTATTAGAGGGTGGGAGGAGCTGGCGGGGTGGGTCCGGGTCGTTGTAAACAGCGACTCCTACAGTTCGGTCGGGGCGCCTGCTAAGCGCGGATAGGACTTGAGGGGGATAGTGTGGTCCTCCCACACGCTACGCCCTCTCGATGAGAATCCGCGCTGCCAGGTGAAAAGAAGCGGTGATTGGCTGGACGTGTGTCGGAGGAAGCACGTGGTAGCCTCCACTCTCCCAGATGATCTGACTGTGGGGGGTAAGTGCGCAGCGACCAGGAAGGGACTGGGAATTGGCATACGACTAACATTGGGATGGGAGAAAATCGGAGGAAAAATGGAGGGGGAAAAAGATCAAAAAAAAAAAAAAAAAAATGCTTGTAATAAACCAAACCGTTTGTAAATCCGTCAATATTTCAGCGAGTTATGAGTATTTCTGTCTGTGCAGATCACTCACCCTCCAACAGCTAACAGAAAGGCTGACTGGGGCAAGATGGTGGCGGTTCAGCGACGCTGGTGACTCCGACTATCTAGTGTTCTATATATATCTATGGCGTGACCTCCCACGCGTTACACTTCACCAATGAGAGTCCTCGCTGCCAGGTGAAAAGAGAGCCACTGGCTGTCTCCGCATGTGATGACATGTCTCTGCATTTATAGATTAATAGTGCCGAGTGGAATATATTGGAGCACATAATCCTCTCAAAATAACTCTGAAGTAACATGTTTATGCATTTAAGATAGATCTCTTTTAATGGCTATCTTACCATACAGGGAATCTATTATATTACAATATATCTTTCACGTTTTGTTTATAGTGAATAGACATTAAACAATACATATACATTATATTCTCATCATTGAGCAGTCCTTGAATATATGGGTACCAATCTTGTAGTTCTACTTAGATGCAGTGGCGGCTGGCCGATAGGGGCGCTAGAGCGCCGCCCTCCCTGGTTAAAAGCGAAGAAGAAGAATTTTTATTTTTATTTTTGGGCCCTGTAAATAAAATAAACATGTTTGAATAATATTTACTCATTTTAAGTATGTTTGTGTTTCCAATGCACAATATAACGTTAATATATCAAATATAAATAATTGTTTTCATTAACAGGAAGTGACTCCTTTCCGTAGCCGCATTTCTCTCAGGCTAGACGCAATAGGCGTCTATTCTTTCCGTAGCCGCATTTCTCTCGGGCTAGACGCAATAGCGCTTACAGTGGGCGTGCACAGGTTTCATCGCTGTATCCGTCGCAGCCAGTGCGTAACGCACTGTGCGTTGAAATATGATGTATTATGATGGAAGCCGGGCGCTTTTTTAAGCGATCTATTATCATCTAAGCAAGCAGCGTCTATACTTTCCGTAGCCGCATTTCTCGGAGATGCTCTCTGATTGGCCGACGCCAGTACTTTCCGTAGCCGCATTTCTCGGAGACGCTCTCTCTGATTGGCCGACGCCAGTTTCTGGTTAGGCTTAGTTAGTTAGTTAGTTACTCGATGCTGTTGTGTTGTGATGCAGTCACTCTGGACAGTGGATATACATCGACAACAACAGTCTGGGACTGTGGGACAGTGGACATCTCTGTCTCTCTCTCTCGCTCTCTCTCTGTCTCTCTCTCTCTCTTGCTCTCTCTCTCGCTCTCTCAACACAGCGTGTTAATTTCGCTGTGGGTATTGCATAATGGATGAATGAATGAATGGTAACTTGTTTAAAATGACAAGATAGGCCTATATATATGTGTTCATTATTGGATTGATGATCATACGTGTACTAGTGTAGTATGAATCAATTAACTCGACTTAACGTTGGTAACGTTATGAGTCAGTATTCGCTTGGTCAGCTTGGTCAGATGCCCGCGCCCACCCAAATGTAGTTCACACCGGCCGCCACTGCTTAGATGGAAAGACATGCAGGACACAACTGCCATAGAAAATATTGTATTATGTGATGGAAGAAACTTCTTGATTTAAAACAATACAGCACTTTGCCAGAACATTTTCAATCTTTAGCAATCAAATGTACTGCAGTTCAGAAAGAGTCAACCATCAATATTGTCCGCTCTGGGAGTGGAGACCACTAGTCACCTCCACTAACTTGTCTTTCAGAAACCCTGTTTAAATATGCTGATACTAACGCATATACATGTGAAAAAGTAGAGCCAGGTACTAATATTGAATTGTGTGGCCAGGTAAACGAGAAGTCATTCTTCCTGTTTTCAATGATCAATATTAAGATCTGGGGGAAAGCCCAATGCCAGTGATTTATACAGATATCCAGGAGAGGTCATATTCCAGGTTGAGTTAACTCCTATCAAGCGGAGCATGTAACGCCTTACTTTTATAAATAATAAATTACCATGGACCTAAATGTTAACAAAGTATATTAAACTGGACATTGAAGAAGTCTTTATTCATTGCACACATTGACAATGTCGTCATGCACGCACATGCGATGGGCGGCACACACAGATAAACACACATGCTATTCTTTTTCTTTTGGGTCTCCGATGAAACGCTCCTCTCTGCATTTGACACATCCCGTCGGCGTGTATGCTTTCTACAACGCAGTTGTGCAATTTGCGAATCTGATTGGCCACTGACGTTTCTGGTCATGTGACATGTGCGCCCAATAGCGTGACGAGCTGTATCTTTGCCCATTTCCGCGTCGAACAGCCTGCAAAGCACCTGGCGTTCTATCGCCATGCTCTAAGACAAACTCGAACCTTAACCAACTTCGAAAGAATGCCTAAGCTTAACCTTTCTAAAGAAGGGCAGGCGTTCTATCGCCATGCTCTAATACAATCTCTAACCTTAACCAACTTCGAAAGAGCGCCTAAGCGTAACCAGTGTAGACACTTGCGGTCCCACGATTGGGCGCACATGTCACATGACCAGAAATGACCTGGCCAATCAGATTCGCAAATCGCACAACTGCGTTGTAGAAGGACACATAGCATCCTGTCGTCCTCCCCCCCCCCAAGGGCAGCCGGGAGCAGACATGGGCCGCGCCCGGGGAGTCTAGGGTGACCAGGTGTCCCCCTTTTGGTTGTACTGTACCACCATTTGACCGAACGTCCCACATATTGAGAGGATGTCCCTCTTTTTGAAGCAAAAAAAAAACATTGGTCTCGGTGAAGACCATGCTATTCTAATAAAAAATTACATTATCTATCTGTCCCACTTTGTCCCACCAAAATCTTACTGTTGTCCTGCTTTTGGACTTTTTGCATCTGGTCACCCTACCGGGGACCAATCCAAGTGCTCAGGGACGCGACCGCGTCAGCGATCTGTTCTGCATGTTTTTCCATTGGGTTTATCTTATCGGGAGGGGAAACCCTTGCGAGCGCGGGGAGAACATGCAAACTCCACACAGAAAGGCCTGGGAGATTCCCCACCTGGGTAAGTCAAGTCAAGTCAAGAGTTTTATTTGTCACGGCATACAAGTATACAATGAAATGCGGGTGGTCTTGCCCGCAACGATGTGCAATACAGTAGTACAACATATAATAGAATCCAATAAAACAACATTGTGCAATAAACAGGTAACATAGTGGGGCATCTCGGTATTTGTACATAAGTTATTTACAGAGCATGGAGGACATGCTAGGTCCTTTGGTAGTGCAATACACTGTTACTGTTGCTATACTATTTTTAAAGTGACCATACGTGTGGGCGTGTGCAGCATGAGTGTGTGCTTGCTCATGTTAAAGTGGCTGCTAGTGTGCGAGCGTGTACAGCGTGTGTGTCGTGTGTGTGCTCATGTGTGCTTGTGTGTGGAGAGTTCAGTGTTCTGTGGCACTCAGTGTTCAGTGTTCAAGGCTCTGATGGCCTGGGGGAAGAATCTGAGCCGAAGCCTCTCTGTCCTAGTAGCTGGGGTTCGCAGGCGTCTGCCTGACCTCAGCAGCTGGAACAGGCTGTTATTGGGGTGGTGAGGGTCTTTCATTATTCTGCAGGCTCTGGATTTGCACCTCTTGTTGTATAGAACCTGCAGTGGAGGTAGTGCAATACCCGTGGTACGCTCGGCTGAGCGCACCACTCTCTGTAGGGCCTTCTTGTCCTGTGCCGTGCTGTTTCCATACCAGGCAGTGATGTTTCCAGTCAAGATGCTCTCTACAGCTCCGGAGTAGAAGGACTGGAGTATCTTCCCAGATACTCTGAACTTCCTTAACTGTCTCAGGTGGTAGAGGCGCTGCTTCGCCTTTTTTACGACTGTGTCTATGTGTGTTGACCATGTCAGGTCCTCTGAGATGTGGACCCCCAGGTACTTAAAGCTGCTCACCCTGTCCACGGTAGCCCCGTTTATCCTCAGTGGTGTGTGTGTCTCCTGCTGTCCTCTCCTATAATCCACGATCAGCTCCTTGGTTTTACCAATGTTCAGGAGCAGGCTGTTGTCCTGGCACCAGCGTTCCAGTACCTCAACCTCCTCCCGGTAGGCCTTCTCGTCGTTGTCCGATATCAGCCCCACCACCACCGTGTCATCTGCAAACTTCACTATGGAGTTGGAGCTGAACTTGGCCACACAATCGTGTGTGTAGAGTGAGTACAGCAGGGGGCTCAGAACACAGCCCTGGGGGGACCCGATGCTCAGGGTGATGGTGTTGGAGGTCTGACCCTCCACCCTGACCGCCTGGGGTCTTTCACTCAGAAAGTCCAGTACACAGGCGCTCAGAGCGGAGCTCAGACCCAGCTCGATCAGCTTGCATCCATTACATAGGCCCAAGGCGAAAGTGCAATAGTAATATACTACATATACAGGTGATTAAACTGGGTATAAAATATAAATGAATACTACTGGGTAATAGTGCTAATCAGTAAGCTACATCACTGTGCAGACCTCACCCAAGATGGTCGACAGTGCTGCCGTGCATTGAAACCTCAGCTACCACCATCAGACTTCACCTGCTCAGCTACCACCATCAGGCTTCACCTGCTCAGCTACCACCATCAGGCTTCACCTGCTCAGCTACCACCATCAGGCTTCACCTGCTCAGCTACCACCATCAGGCTTCACCTGCTCAGCTACCACCATCAGGCTTCACCTGCTCAGCTACCACCATCAGGCCAACATCTAACCATGGCACGGAAAGGAGAGGACTACGTCAGCCTATCACAGGTGCGTGATCTGCTAAAACAACAACAAGATGCCTACGTGGAGTTACTAAAACAGCAAGGAAACAACTTTAAGAGCTTCCTCCAAATCCTGGTTGATTCCACTAACAAGTGAATGGACGGTATGATCAAAAAGGTCCAGGACCTAAAGAGCAGTCTGCAGTTCTCCCAAAAAGAAGTGGATGAACTAAGAGAGACTGGCAAGGAGTTGACTAACAAGAGCAAAGAAGCACAGATATCAATACTGTGTGTGAATCAGTCTTAACAATGAGTGGAAAAGCAGACCACCTCGATGGTCAATCTAAACAACAATATAATTAGCCGGCATTCTTGAGTCCCCACGGGAGAGCTGGGAGGAATCAGAGGACAAGGTCTGTGAGATGCTCACTGTAAAACTACAGATGGATGAGAGGAGGATCGAGGTGGAGCGGGCCCACAGAACGGGAACCAACTCGAGTGACAGGCCCAGGCAGATCGTGGTGAAATTCCTACGATTCAAGGACAAGATGGCAGTCCTGGAAAGACGCCATAAACTGAAAGGATCTAACATCTTCCTTAACGAGGACTAGACTGAAGCTGTAGCCAAAAGAGAAAATAACTGATCCCAGCCATGAAGGCCGAAAGGAGTAAAGGGAACATTGCATACATCAGATACGGCAGATTTATTGTCCACCCTCCCTCCCAAAAGACAGAGAATGGATCCAAGAGCCATCATGTCTGTATCCCATAATTTGGTGTTTTCTGCCAGCTTGTCTCTGTATTATGTCTGTATCTGTCAAACGTCATAGGAAACGGCTAAAGATAGCACATGTTAATATATGTAGCCTTAGAAATAAGCTTCAGGGTATTAATAATTTGCTGATATCAGACAACATTCATATTCTGGCCATTTCTGAAACTGATTTGATGATGATGATTGATTGATTGAAAACTTTATTAACAGATTGCAGAAAGGCTAAAATACAGTACGGCTCAATACACACAATTGTTATGGGGATGCAGACCAGAGAAAGACTTTTGTCTTTAAACTTGTCATTTTGGTCATTTGATCAGCTGGTCTTGAATGTCTATAAGTATCAATGATATTGTGAAATGTCTTACTTCTTACTAGAATAAAGTACTAGATAATCTGATTAAGTCCAGCCTCAGCCCTTGTGTGGGTGAATGTAACAAGTACCTAACGTTTTCTTTCCCCTATTATTTCATGCAGACTTTATTCATTGTTTTAAATTATTATTTTCTTTTAAGTTATCACTCTGTTTTGAATTTGATGCAAATTTGCAATGCATGAGGGTCATCCTTTTGTGTTAAATGGCTGCATAAAGCAAGCATTTGTTGATTCATGTTGATAAGAGTATTACAACTTGAAAAAGATCAGTTTAAGGTAGATTTAGAACAGATAAGAAATATGCGATTCATTTGCGATTAATCGCGAGTTAACTATGGACAATCATGCGATTAATCAGATAAAATATTTTAGTCGATTGACAGCCTTATTATTAAACTAATCTTACGGTGTTTGTTAGCTAGCTAGCCATATTCATTTAACATTAAGAAGCATAAACATGACCATTTTAATAATCACATTATTACCATTGTTGGGTTATGATCTGCGTATAGTGTGCATGTAAACACACTGAGGGCTAGATCCACAAAGAATGGATTTCACGGAGCAAGTTGCACCCTTACTTACAATTCATTATGAATTGAAAATGGGGGACCCTGATGTAAACAAGACGAAAGTCTTTCTCTGGTCTGCATCCCCTTAACAATTGTGTGTATTGAGCCGTACTGTATTGTACCCATTCTGCAATCTGTTAATACAATTTTCAATCAATCAATATGCACGGTGATTGATTGAATGAACATTTTATTAACAGATTGAAATGTAGAACACAATTCATGTTCTACATTGCTGAGGCTGAAAGGAAGAAACTTAAACAAACTATTGCCAGAACAAAGTTCCTCTCAGTCATGAGTGATGGTTCTACAGACAGTGCTGTGATGGAGGAGGAGCTGGTGGATGTGAGATGTGCAAGAGCAGGGAAGGTGGAAGTGTGCTTTGCTGGGATCCACTCAGTTGACCAAGCAGATGCCACCCACATCGTGGAAGCCATATGTCTGCTGATGGAGACAGTGTCAGGGAGGAGGGAGGAGGGTGCTACAGGGTGCTGATGGAGACAGTGTCAGGGAGCAGGGAGGAGGATGCTACAGGGTGCTGATGGAGACAGTGTCAGGGAGGAGGGTGCTACAGGGTGCTGATGGAGACAGTGTCAGGGAGGAGGATGCTACAGGGTGCTGATGGAGACAGTGTCAGGGAGGAGGGAGGAGGGTGCTACAGGGTGCTGATGGAGACAGTGTCAGGGAGGAGGGAGGAGGGTGCTACAGGGTGCTGATGGAGACAGTGTCAGGGAGCAGGGAGGAGGGTGCTACAGGGTGCTGATGGAGACAGTGTCAGGGAGGAGGGAGGAGGGTGCTACAGGGTGCTGATGGAGACAGTGTCAGGGAGGAGGGAGGAGGGTGCTACAGGGTGCTGATGGAGACAGTGTCAGGGAGCAGGGAGGAGGGTGCTACAGGGTGCTGATGGAGACAGTGTCAGGGAGCAGGGAGGAGGGTGCTACAGGGCAGTGGAAGGAGAAGTTAGTAGCTTGTGGCACAGACGGAGCAGCAGTCATGACGAGTGAAGAGGTGTCGTCAGCCAGCTGCGTGGAGAGAGGTCTTATATTTGAGGGATACACTGCATGTCTCACCGCCTCCAGTCGGCCTACTCTGATGCTGTCTCTAAGAATGCCCTAGCCAGGAAGCGTGTATATTTTCCCTAACGGAGTTGCACTTCCGCGTTCGGTTTGCGCGATCTGATTGGCCACTGATGTTTTTCTCAGCGCCAATCGCGTTACTACTAACAAACTGGTTAAGCTTGGCGACTCTTTCGAAGTCGCTCTCTTTCGAAGTTGGTTAGGGTTAGTTGGTTAAGGTTAGGGTTAATGTTAGTTGGTTAAGGTTAGGGTTAGTTGGTTAAGGTTAGGGTTAGGGTTAGTTGGTTAAGGTTAGGGTTAGTTGGTTAAGGTTAGGGTTAGTTGGTTAAGGTTAGGGTTAGTTGGTTAAGGTTAGGGTTAGAGTTAGTTGGTTAAGGTTAGGGTTAGTTGGTTAAGGTTAGGGTTAGGGTTAGTTGGTTAAGGTTAGGGTTAGGGTAACAGCCTGCTGGCGCGATTGTTAGGAGTAACGCGATTGGCGCTGAAAAAACCGTCAGTGGCCAATCAGATCGTGCAAACCGAACGCGGAAGTGCAACTCCGTTAGGGAAAATATACACGCAGCCAGGAAAGTTGACGACCTCCTGAGTGGCCTCTACAGCTTTTATCACAAAAGTTGCTTGAACAGGTCAAACCTAAAACAGACCTGTGGGGAGATTGGCCTGAAGCCTCTGATGCCAACCAGAATAGGGTGAACTCGGTGGGTGGCACATTTCCTGCGAGCACTTCACCACTTCCTGAGAGGCTACAATGGGCTGCACCACCTAGAGCAGGTATAGCAGGCATTCAGGATTTATTTGTATATAAAAAAAATGATTTAAAAATGTAATTTCACACTAATGATATGTATTTGTGTTGGTGACAGGTATAGACAACTTGGGTTGTTAGGGTTACGTGGTGTAGTTAGTAGTAGTAAAAGTCAGCTGTTCACCGGTGGGTTTCAGGTGTGGAAATGATGAGGGGGTGAACGGGGAGGTTATATTTTGCTGACCGCACGCTACACAATAGATGAATCAAGCCGTGATTCACTTTATTTTGATACTAGTATATGAACTGTTTTTAACTTCAATAAACTAACCAAACGCAGTTTCCTGGAGCAGTGATGTTATGACAAGCAGCGCATCTGGCAGGTATAATTATTTCCCTGATTTAGTCTCTCGGTGACTACAGTTTGTTTGGACAGTCGCCATACAATTTGTTTCATGTCATACACCGTCATCAGAAGCAGATGGGAATGCAGTGCAGAAGGCAAAGGCCCGAGGATTCCTCCATATTGTTGGAGCAGTCATCACATTCTCCTGCTTCCTTCATGACATGCTGACTCAGCTCAGCAGTCTGTCCCTGACTCTGCAGAGGGTTAGTGTTAGTGGTCCATGACTCTGCAGAGGGTTAGTGTTAGTGGTCCCTGACTCTGCAGAGGGTTAGTGTTAGTGGTCCATGACTCTGCAGAGGGTTAGTGTTAGTGGTCCATGACTCTGCAGAGGGTTAGTGTTAGTGGTCCATGACTCTGCAGAGGGTTAGTGTTAGTGGTCCATGACTCTGCAGAGGGTTAGTGTTAGTGGTCCATGACTCTGCAGAGGGTTAGTGTTAGTGGTCCATGACTCTGCAGAGGGTTAGTGTTAGTGGTCCATGACTCTGCAGAGGGTTAGTGTTAGTGGTCCATGACTCTGCAGAGGGTTAGTGTTAGTGGTCCCTGACTCTGCAGAGGGTTAGTGTTAGTGGTCCATGACTCTGCAGAGGGTTAGTGTTAGTGGTCCATGACTCTGCATAGGGTTAGTGTTAGTGGTCCATGACTCTGCAGAGGGTTAGTGTTAGTGGTCCATGACTCTGCAGAGGGTTAGTGTTAGTGGTCCATGACTCTGCAGAGGGTTAGTGTTAGTGGTCCATGACTCTGCAGAGGGTTAGTGTTAGTGGTCCATGACTCTGCATAGGGTTAGTGTTAGTGGTCCATGACTCTGCAGAGGGTTAGTGTTAGTGGTCCATGACTCTGCAGAGGGTTAGTGTTAGTGGTCCATGACTCTGCAGAGGGTTAGTGTTAGTGGTCCATGACTCTGCAGAGGGTTAGTGTTAGTGGTCCATGACTCTGCAGAGGGTTAGTGGCCGAGGTCCATGACTCTGCAGAGGGTTAGTGGCCGAGGTCCCTGACTCTGCAGAGGGTTAGTGTTAGTGGTCCATGACTCTGCAGAGGGTTAGTGTTAGTGGTCCATGACTCTGCAGAGGGTTAGTGTTAGTGGTCCATGACTCTGCAGAGGGTTAGTGTTAGTGGTCCATGACTGTACATGTTTAATATTTAAACATAATGTGATCATAAGATTCAGTCACTTAAAGTAGTTCTGTTCTGTCTCTTTGATAATGTGTAGACCTGGGCCTATGCTGAAGACAGTGCTGGGAACAAACCACTATGAGGCTGTCAGCCTAACGCCATGTGACGACCGCTCCCTGAACCAGTCCAAAGAGCAGCTCATAGACCTGCTGTCAAAGAGAATGGATGACTGGTTTGGAGATGTGAGCCATGGCATCCTGCGTGCTGCGAATAACCCGCTTCCAATACTGGCCAGATGCAGACAGAAATGCTGGGGAGTGCTTTGTGTGTTTTATATACAGAATGCCCTGGTTATACACAACATTACAACTTACTCATCTTATCTCATTGTCATCTTCTAACACATCTTCTATCTTCTATTGTTGTAGATTCTGGTGACTCTGATATGGAGGAACTCATCACGCACTTCAAACCTCTACTCCTGACATCTGGGGTGAATGTGGAACAGATCCTGGACCAATGGACTGTTCTCAAGTCAAGGCTGTACCAGGATCCCAAGATTCTGCGCAACATCTCCTGGCCTGAAGTCAGTCTGTGACAGCTTGGCCAGGAGTGCCCTGACATCCTCCACCTGGTCCACCTCATCCTGTGCATCCCCGCTTCAACTGCTGATTGTGAGCGGGGATTCAGCGCCATGAAGCAGGTGAAGAGTGACTGGCGGTCATGTCTGAAGAGCCAGACCCTGTCAGACTTGCTGACCGTGCAGCTGTCCTCTGCTTCAATCAAGGACTTTGATCCAGTCCCAGCCATTGAATTGTGGCATTTGGATAGCATCCGGTCTCGAAGGCCAGAGTTGATGGACCAGAGAGACCAGCAGAGGAGGAATCAGCAGCAGGATGAAGATTCAGATGAAAGCTTGGAGGACATTACACTTCCTTAACATTAACATTAACCCTAACTTTATTCCTAATCCTAACCCTGACCTTATTCCTAGGTATTGAGTCAATTCAATGCAGTAAGTACATTGCAACAATGAGTAAGTACAATACTTGTTATACTGTCATTACACAAATAGCTACACAGGAGCAGAGAATGTAAAGTGTGACTGTCTGGGTGGTGGGATGGACGGGTGGGGACAGATGTTATTGGATTAGATGTTATTTTATCACACACCACACTACTGACATTTTGGATTAGATGTTATTTTTTAGATGTTTCTGTTCAAGTAACATTTTATGTCCAAACAAATGCATGCAGTTACATTGTCCAATTACCTATATTTATTACTTTTTGGGTGGGAGCGCGAGGGGGGGATTTCTGGCTGGTGAAAATGCTGAGTGGCTAGTGACTTTGGAAAACCACTAGCCACAGTGGCTGGTGAGCCAAAAAGTTAATGTCAAGCCCTGCACATAACCCTCATGAAGCAGCTCATGAAGCCCTGTCCACATGTTTTGTAGTCAAATTATTAGACTTTGAGTCTAAAAGGCAGACAGTATATTAAGTAGCACAGCAAGTCCTGACTCTGCAATCAGCAACAGAGAATGAGGACAGAGTACAAAACATGAAATGGACTTTTCAGTCAGGACTGTGCTACTGGCAGTGCATGTACCTTGTATTGTTGACATTAGTAACACCATTGATCCCAGTAATTATAAAGAGTTTAAAGACAAAGTATTTAATGTATTTTATTGTAAATTACTCTAACTTGATGAGAGTACTTCCAGGTGTCACATGATCAGCTGTGATTTTATGGATGTTGTCATGTCAACATTTCTGTGTTGCAGACTCTCCTCTGCCTGCTATCATCATCAGACATGTCGTGGTGCTGCTGGCTCTGGTGCTGTCCTACACTGCCCTCTATTGCTATTACAAGGTACTGCATATATCTTTATTCTACGGTATGAGGTCATTCTACAGTATGATGTGATTCTACTGTCTGTTCCTTCATGCAGAGAGGGGTGTGGTCCAGTTAATGAGTCTCTGTTGCTGCTCTGTCTCTCCAGGCCGCCATGAGGATGATCCTAAGAAGAGAGGAGAGCATTGGGGTGGATTACTAGCTCACGGCTCAAGAGTAGGATGGTTAACGAGACGGATAACGGGAGTCTACCCACAATGGCTTATAGATGTAAACAAATTCCAAGAACACATTTAGCCATCTATAAGATTTCTGGTATGAGTTGCTATAACATAACTTGATTTAGCCTCTTATCTGATTCTTTATGAATGGAAAACCAAAACATTTTCACATACCCTTCACACAATTTAAGAATTGGGAAAAACATTTCTCAACGCTTCTATGACATCTTGTAATGTTGCTACCTTTTTTATTTAACAAAAGTATTTGACGATGTGCAACTATACCCTCTATAATGTCACCATGGTGAGATGGCCAATATTCTAAAGACCAGAATCACTAGTTGCTGAGCAACGGGACTTTGTCCTCGTCCTGCTGCATGGTGTTGACACTTCCTTTGTCCTGTCTCTCTCCAGGTTGGGGCAGTGGACCTGTCCTGTCTCTCTCCAGGTTGGGGCAGTGGACCTGTCCTGTCTCTCTCCAGGTTGGGGCAGTGGACCTGTCCTGTCTCTCTCCAGGTTGGGGCAGTGGACCTGTCCTGTCTCTCTCCAGGTTGGGGCAGTGGACCTGTCCTGTCTCTCTCCAGGTTGGGGCAGTGGACCTGTCCTGTCTCTCTCCAGGTTGGGGCAGTGGACCTGTCCTGTCTCTCTCCAGGTTGGGGCAGTGGACCTGTCCTGTCTCTCTCCAGGTTGGGGCAGTGGACCTGTCCTGTCTCTCTCCAGGTTGGGGCAGTGGACCTGTCCTGTCTCACTCCAGGTTGGGGCAGTGTACGGCTTCTGGAGGCCGGTTTGGACTGTCCCAAGATTTGACACGTGGTCCACAATGTGGTGTAGATGTTGGCCACATGTCCTAAGAGGTCCGCCCTTGTTCTGCCCTGAAGAGCAGCTGTCAGAATCTGTTGGCCTTGTTTTAAATGATGCAGCTGTGGCTTTAATTTAATAAAGGCTTTAATTCATCCTTCCTGAAACTCTAGTGCCTGATCTCTTCTTGTTCCTGACTTCATGTATAAACTGTAGGCCTACTGTATCTAAACTGTACTGTAAAGTTAACTAGATTTTAGTTAAAATACTTGCTTTACCTATTTTTTTTCTGTGCTACTCAAACTATTTTGGCTACTTATTATTAAAAGATTAAGACTGTTTGGGCATTAACTCTTTAGTTGGGTAGGAGTGAACCCCTAGAGTGTTAATCCTCAGTGGTTTTGTTTTGAGTTTGTGAATTAAACTAGGATTCTCCACAACAAACTGGTCCAGCTGTCTGCTTCCAAGTGAGCCCTGGTGCAGGGAAATACATTTGGCTCATATCAGATCCTCATGCATATGACTGGCTATTAAAATTTTTTATTTCGTTATGTAAAATGACTTTAGTGGCAATATGAAACTTGGATTTTGATAAGTCATCCATTATCATTGATCACATTTTGAAATCAAACTGGAAGAGAATCTATATAGACAGTACTGCTTTGATTTGGGTTAAACTGCCACATTGGGGAGATTTTCTGGTTGCAGTACTTTAATTATCCACAAGATGTCGCCACAGGATGGTAAATAAATGCCTACTGCACTTGCAACGTTACCTAAGGTAGATTGATTGATTGATTGAAAACTTTTAACAGATTGCAGAATGGCTACAATACAGTACGGCTCAATACACACAATTGTTAAGGGGATGCAGACCAGAGAAAGACTTTCATTTTCAATTCATAACATTTATGACATATATGACATACAGAAACAGTACTGTTACATCAAGACATTTATGACATAGAAGATATACAAATATACAGTACTGTTTAAGAGACAGTTTCTAAAAGAGAGTATATACATTTGAGGGGGAAGAAACTACATTGGAGGGGGTTGGGTGGAGGGGGGGGGGGGGGGGGTTGGATGTTTACAGGGGCCAGTCTCGAGTTGCAGCCTCCCGTAGGTGCTCTTTGAGAGCGGTTTTCGTCTCGGTATTCGCTCAGTAGTCAACTCACTCTCCCGATGAATAAGACATTAATGCTTTATATCAGCTGTTAATATAATTATTTAGTTAACAATCTGGGTCATGTGGCCAACTGATTCAATCATCTGATTGGTAACAGCTGGATGGAAAGTGGAGCGTAGGAGATGAAAGTTGGAAAGATAAACAGAATATTAAAACCAACTTGCCTAGAAAGCAGATAAAATAAACAAAGAACAGTCCCAAGCCCCAAGCACGACTACAGCCAGACTCATGCAATCTTTTATTGACGCCTTTCACTACCACACTAAAGGTTAACCTTTCACTACCACACTACAGAAGGTTAACCTTTCACTACCACACTACAGAAGGTTAACCCTTCACTACCACACTACAGAAGGTTAACCTTTCACTACCACACTACAGAAGGTTAACCTTTCACTACCACACTACAGAAGGTTAACCTTTCACTACCACACTACAGAAGGTTAACCTTTCACTACCACACTACAGAAGGTTAACCTTTCACTACCACACTACAGAAGGTTAACCTTTCACTACCAGTTTATTTTTTATATAAATCTACCTCCATAACATCGGTCTCCATTGGCCAGCAGCGTGGGTGAGTCATCTAGTCTTTATATCTGTCCAGCACGCGTGTATATTTCCCCTAACGGAGTTGCACTTCCGCGTTCGGTTTGCGCAATCTGATTGGCCACTGACTCTACGCCCAAACAGCGCGTTACGCTAGTTCTGCTAACAGCCTGCAGCCAGCAGAATCCAATTCATATCAATCGAAATAAAGTATTGTTTTCATCTCTCTATATTAACGTGATTCCATCAACACACCATAAATGTTCAAAACAAGACAGTTTGCATCACTTCCCACGGTTCTCTGCACTTATTCTACCGGTAGTGCGGTAGTTGTTGCCACCAGGGATGCAGTCGTAATATCAGAACTGCCTGGACGCCACGTGCACGCGCGCTCCCGCGCATACATGTTCCCTCGCGTGTGCACAGAACAGATGATTATTATGCATAAATAGTAGGAAACATGTTTGTATAGGAAATTACTAGTTTTAGTTTAGTTTTTGTAAATATTGCCTTGAAATAAAGAGGCTGAAAAAGGTAGCAGGATGTAGCCTTCAATATATAAAGAAATTATATTGTCAACAGATATGGTTGAAAAACAAACAATGTTTTAAATGTAATTGTAGATACAATATTGTAGTTACAATTTCTTTAATTTAATTAACTTAAACTAGACAAGTAAATACAAACTAAATTAACAATGTAACTTACAGTTTATAGAAGGACAGTTTCCTTCTGAAGCACAACTTAATGCCTCATCCTTCCAGTTGGGACCATTTGTCACATAGTGAGAGTTCCACAGATCATCTCTTTCTTTGTTATGTTAGTATTGGTATCCTATAATTATGCAAAGTCTAGGTGATAGATAAGTGCCGGGTAGTGTAGTTGAAGACACCTGACGACCTGCGCTATTGTTATAAGACGGTGGGTACTTAGTACTGAGTGGAGCGCATTTTTGTGTGCGTGCACATCCGTGCGCGACTGCGCGTACTTCTGCTCAGAAAACTGCTAGGACGGCGTGGTACACCATTGGACCACCACTGCATCGCTGGGTACAACTCTAAAACATACAGTAGAGGTCTGAGCTGCCTGACAGTGAAGGTACAACTCTAAAACATACAGTAGAGGTCTGCGCTGCCTGACAGTGAAGGTACAACTCTAAAACATACAGTAGAGGTCTGAGCTGCCTGACAGTGAAGGTACAACTCTGAAACATACAGTAGATGAGCTGCCTGACAGTGAAGGTACAACTCTGAAACATACAGTAGATGAGCTGCCTGACAGTGAAGTATCTTCTGAGCATCTATACAGACCTGGTGCACTTTTATAGATACTACGGTAACAACAAACGTGTCTCTTCTCCTTCCCTCCTCTCATCTCTTCTCATTCCCTCCTCTCATCTCTTCTCCTTCCCTCCTCTCATCTCTTCTCATTCCCTCCTCTCATCTCTTCTCCTTCCCTCCTCTCATCTCTTCTCATTCCCTCCTCTCTTCTCCTTCCCTCCTCTCATCTCTTCTCATTCCCTCCTCTCATCTCTTCTCCTTCCCTCCTCTCTTCTCCTTCCCTCCTCTCCTTCTCTTCTCCTTCCCTCCTCTCATCTCTTCTCCTTCCCTCCTCTCCTCTACTCTCTTATCCTTCCCCCCTCTCTTCTCCTTCTCTTCTCCTTCCCTCCTCTCCTTCTCTTCTTCTTCCCTCCTCTCCTCTCTTCTCCTTCCCTCCTCTCTTCTCCTCTCCTTCTCTTCTCCTTCCCTCCTCTCATCTCTTCTCCTTCTCCTTCCCTCCTCTCCTCTACTCTCTTCTCCTTCCCTCCTCTCTCTGCTAATAATCCTTGGGAAATGGAGTCATCCAACAGGTGAAATACTAAGATAATTGTATTTATGGAGATTATGTTACCAATTAACGCAAAGCAATAGAGTCTTTATTTGTTTTAAACAAGTCATAGATGCAAAGTTCTTTACACAAAGTATTTCCTGTGAGTCGCCACTAGGGGGCAGAGCAGCTCATCAGTTACTGATTAGAGTTAGTGAGATAGTGGCATCACTAGTCATACGTTTCATTCTGAATAACACACCTAAACACACTCTCCTCTCTCGCACACTTACACACTCACCCTCACACACACTCTCCTCTCTCGCACACTTTCACCCTCACCCACACATTCCCTCACACACACACACACACACACATTCACCTTCACACACATTGTGCGTGGCAATGTCTAAAGGTTTAGTAATAAACGCCCCTTCTGATTCAATGAAGGATGGTGTTGAATTGGTCTCTCTGCCCATAATATTATTTAAAGTACCCCAGAGCTTTTTTCCATCATGCTTTATATTATTTATCTTAGTTTCATAATACATTTTCTTCTTTTTCCTATTCAGTTTAGTCACATTGTTCCTTATTCTACAATATGTCTACCATTCAGATGAACTGCCAGACTTAATTACTGCCACTTTTGCTTTATCTCTCTCACCCATACATTTCTTTAGCTCCTCATCAATCCACAGTGCACTAACAGTCCTGACAGTTAGCTTCCTGACAGGTGCATGTTTAAGCATTACATCACGCGCAGGAGTGGGTTGTGACCAGTGATGCCACAGATTACTTGTAAAAGTAATCTGATTACTGATGACTGATTACTCCTTTAAAAAGTAATCTTAGTTACTTTACTAATTACTTGATTATCAGAGTAACTTAGTTACTTTGAAAGTAACTAGGTTACAAAGTCGTCCCCCCTGCTGCTGCCACAACATAAGAATGACAAAAAAAATTGAGTAAAATGTACTCAGTTTGAGTAAAATGTACTAATAGGGCAGGTAGGCCTATCTATAGATCTATAGATTTCACAAAAGATAAATGGTCAATAACACCACATGTAGGCTGATATGTAGCCTACCTTTGAGGCCTGCCCTATTCAGATATGGTTCTAATGTTCCTAGTGAAACAGGGGAGAGGGGTGAGTAAACCAGTGATTATATCTCAGTAACAGAATCTTCTCAAACCTCTTGTCAGAAAGTCTGTTCCTTCTAGGCGTGAGCACCAACCCTCCCAGACTAAAAAGCCGTTCCACAGGAGCACTTGATGGGTTGGAGTGTTATACTTCAAGAAAATGTTCTTTATGTTTGAAGGTCTATCCAGTATCTGAAGCTCATGCTCTTAAAAAACAGTCTATTAAACGGTACTGCTCCTCCTATGCTATTATTATTATTATTATTATTATTATTATTATTATTATTATTATTATTATTATTATTATTATTATTATTATTATTATTATTATTATTATTATTATTATTATTATTATTATTATTATTATTATTATTATTATTATTATTATTATTATTATTATTATTATTATTATTATTATTATTATTATTATTATTATTATTATTATTATTATTATTATTATTATTATTATTATTATTATTATTATTATTATTGTGTGCTACTGACAACCTACATAGGGGAGAGTGGGGCGAGTAGTGCCAAGGGGCATGTAGTTCCACCCCTGTTATCTAGAAAACCATAGAAGAAGTTGGTCATGTGACAACATATTTTTGAAGAGGCATCCATTTCACTCAACCTGCAGAGAAGGGAGACACCTGGCTTGAGAGGTAAGCACATTTAAGTTCAAAAAACAGTTTTTTGCCCTCCAAAGTAAAATGTGTATGATCAAGGTTTTTTTATTGCTGTGTTTGAACAATTATAGACAACTTTGAAAACAGTTCACACATGTGTTAGTGCTTTAGTAAGCTACACCATGAGTCTATACAGTTAGCATGATGCTAGCTCAAAACAGCTGGGGGATGCATTTTTTTCAAAATGGTAGGCTTGGGGTGATTTGTGCCAAAGGGCCTGAGTTAAGTTGTGCCAGATATTCTCTTTGTTAAGTTGCCCCAACTTATTTTATTAACTATATATATTACTTTATTGTATTTTATTGTTATTGTACATTGCATTCTTGCATTTGATCACTAAAACTATGTGATATTCTTAATTTTAGACCAAAATCCATCATGCCACGCAGATATACAAACGGAAGACAGACAGGGTTTCAACTCCTCTTGAGAAGTTGGAAAGAGCAGTGAAAGAGGTGCAACAGGGGAAGACTATAAGTCAGGTTGGAAAGGAGATGAAGATCTGCAGGATGCTTTTACCGCTTTTGAGATTAAAATGATCTGTTTTACGTAAAATTATCAATGGCACAATTTACCCCAGTGTATTCTCTCTAATGTCACAACTTACCCCGCACCGGGGGCAAGTTGTGCCACAAAACCACTTTTTTTTCTAAAGCTATATTTCTGAAACAGTTTATTTAAGATCCAAAGTGATTGTCCCCAGGGATGCACAACATCCTAAACTATATGTACATATTTTAGTTGGGGGCATTACTGTAATCCCCTTGCTTTAAAGGCACTTTAAGTAAAAAGTGGCACTACTCACCCCACTCTCCCCTACTGCAGTATGGTGTTTCATGTTCATGAATAGTGCAATGCAAAAGATGTTTAACTCAAAGGTGGAACATACCGGCACTATGGCATCTGGAAGGCCTGCAGTCGTGTCCTGCAGGGTGTCCTTCAGAGTGCATCAGCACTTCAAGTGTGGGTAGTAAAGTTTAAATCCAGTAAAGAAATCCAGCTTTTGCTGTTTGGCTGGTGCACCTCCGAGTCCTGTAGAAGTCGATGCTTCGGCTTTGGTTTTTTTTCTATCCGTTTGGTCGTGCTGTGCTGTATATTCCAGATGCGGTAGACAGTATTTTGTTTCCTCCGCGTAGTGAATGTTTTTTTCACCGGCTTAGCTGACACAAATGTTGTCCATTAGCCTCTCTGTTGCTTATATGAGGTGGGGTTCCTTATTTCTTTTTCTCTTTTTTCCCCCCCACTTGCTATAGCTTGCAGTTCTCCTGTTTATATATATACATATAAACAGGCTTTTTGTCAAATTTTTTTGTAGGGTTAAAAAAGAGAGAAAAAAAGAGGGCCTATAGTAAGTAGCTTATTGGTGCTTTATGGTTCACTATTAATAGGCCTTATTGCAAATCCCCTCTCTTTTCTAGGCATCTACAGTTTATAGCCTACATCTTTGGTTTTAATTTTCATCATAATTATTATTATTGGCTATTCAGCTTTCTTTTTTTTTTTTTTTTTTTTATGATTACTATTAGGCATACACAATTTCGTTAGTGCTATAACTATAGGTCATTAATATTTATTGTTTTGGTGTTTTGGGGAGATTTTTTGGTATATTTACTATTTATAATTTTGTATCTGAAATTCTCATTACTTCAACAATAGGCTTTTTTGTTTTTGTTTTGTTTCAATGTTTTTTATAATAATTAGGTTGGTAACACACTTGCATATGCTCCATATAAAGGTTTTCTATAGTCGTTCCACACTCTTTTTTTATGTTAAATATTGGTTACTTAATAATATTTATGTTCTATTTTCTCCCCCTTTCTTTTGTTTACTTCCTTTGCATAGGCGTATGTGTGTATATATATATATATATATATATATATATATATATATATATATATATATATATATTTACATTTAATCGTTTTGTCATTTGAGTTTTCCAGCAAAAAAAAATATTTAGTCTAGCGTGTATATTACTACCTTCTTTGTTATTATTATTAGTATTATTAATTACTTGTTTTCTTCCTGTTTTTTTTCGTTTCATTTGTTTTTCCATTACTAAAATTCTCCTCAAACTAAATTTACTATAGTTTAGTATATAAACACTTGCATTAACAAAATACTTAACAGATGATATAGACAATATCACACATTCATAGTCACCATATTTTGATGGTTAAATAAAATGCTACTATAGGCGATATTATCAGTACTATTTATTATTGCTGTTTCTTATTTGTTTACAAAATGCAAGTAAAAAGAAAAACAAACTCTATAGAGATTTTATCAAATTAAGAACAAAAAAGACTGAAAATCAATATAAAGCTTACAAAAATAAATTAACTACTATAATTAGAAATGCAAAGAAAGAACACTATAATAATGTCTTAAAGGAAAATATAAATAATATCAAAGAAACTTGGAAGATTTTACGAAATGTCATTGGAAGCAAAGCTGTATCTGCAGATTTACCCAATTACTTCATTAATGACAACAATACGGTTATTAAAAACGTGAATGAAGTGGTAAATGAATTTAATTAATTTTTTGTAAATGTAGGCCCAAACCTTGCTAAGAATATCCAAAGTCATAATGAAGGGAAAGCAAATAAAGACTGGACAGGGGAAAGTAAAGTGTTGCAGTCTATGTTTCTAGGACATGTGAGTGAAAGACAAATTATAGAAATAGCATTAAATTCAAAAAATAAGACATCAACTGACAGTGATGGAATTGACATAATTGTGAAGAAGACCATTGATTGTATAATTAACCCCCTGTGTCATGTTTTTAATCTTTCCTTTCAAACAGGCACCTTTCCAGACAGAATGAAAATAGCAAAGGTTATTCCTCTATTTAAATCTGGGGACAAACACAGCTTTACCAACTACAGACCAGTGTCTTTGCTTTCACAATTTTCCAAGATTCTTGAAAAAGTGTTTGCTCATAAATTAGATAGTTTTATTGAAAAGAATAACCTGCTGAGTGAGAGTCAGTATGGATTCAGGGCAAATCGATCAACAGCCTTAGCCTTAATGAATATATATGAAGAAATAACCACAGCAGTAGATGAGAGGAATTACACAATAGGGGTGTTTATTGACTTAAAAAAGCATTTGATACGATAGATCATCACATTTTAATTTCTAAATTACAAACATACGGTGTGAGAGGGGTGGCGATGAACTGGTTAAGTAGCTATCTTGAAAATAGACAACAATATGTACAACTCTCTGGTTACACATCTGAATGTATGAATATTGAATGTGGTGTCCCTCAAGGTTCGGTCCTGGGGCCCAAACTTTTTATTTTATATATTAATGATATATGTGAAGTGTCAAACATATTGCAATTTGTTTTATTTGCTGACGATACAAATTTCTTCAGTTCAGGAAAATACCTTAAAAAATTTGCAGATGACATTGTAAATGAAATGTGTAAACTTAAGATATGGTTTGATAACAATAAGCTATCCCTAAATTTGGAAAAAACGAAATTTATGATATTTACTAATCGAAAGAAGGACAATGTGGCATTATGTATTGACGGAGTTAATATTGAAAGAGTATCTGAGTTAAAATGTTTGGGTGTTATGTTGGATGAGAAATTGACATGGAAGCCACATATAATGTACATAAAAAAATAAGGTAGCCAAGAGTGTTTTTGTTTTGAACAAGGCAAAGAATGTGCTTGATTATAATTCTATGCGAATATTATATTGTTCACTCATCCTACCATATTTGAGTTACTGTGTGGAAGTGTGGGGTAATACGTATGAAAGCAACATAAAGCCATTATTTATATTACAGAAGAGAGCAGTAAGAATAGTTCACAATGTAGATTCAAGAGAACATACCAACGAATTATTTATTAAATCCAGACTATTGAAACTTAAAGAGTTAGCTGAAATACAGACTTTATTAGTTTTGTTTAGAGCAAAATGCAGAGTATTACCAGCAAATATACAGAGGTTGTTCGTTCCCTGTCCAGATGACAGCAGAAGGAAATTAAATTTTAAACACCAATTTGCACGAACAACCTTAAAACAAAGGTGCACCTCAGTTATAGGTATCAAACTATGGAACTCCTTGCAGAACGATGAAAAGAGTTCCAATAATATATTTCACTTCAAAAGGTTGTGCAAAGAAAAGATACATAGACAGTATAGCACAGTTTAGTATAATATTGCAGTTTAGCGTGTCAGGATGACGTAGCAGTGTAGGCCAGTATGAGTATAGTAATATAGTATATAGCAGCGTAACATAGAATAATAATATATTAAAATATTGTATAATACTGTACCAATATGGTGTAGAATAAATAGTATGATTTAGTTATATTATAATAAAATAAAAATTAGATAGTAATACATTATATACGTGTGTGTGTGTGGGGGTGTGTGTGTGTGTAAATCAGGGCTATTCAACTGGCGGCCCGCGGGCCAGATCCGGCCCGCGGGATGATTCTGACCGGCCCGCCAAAGATTACATGATAATAATTTTTTTTTGTTTTTTCTTTTTTTAATATTTTTTTTTTCTTTTCATGTCAACGTTAACACGCACAATTGAGCCAAAAGTCACTCAATTAATGACAGATTTCATTGATAAATTGAGGGAAAACTTTGCAAGTCGATTTGATGAATTTGACATGTCCAGAGAATTGATGCATTTTGTGAGCAACCCATTTGCCAATGTAGCTGCTATTTCCACAAAAGGACAAGAGTTCCTTGCATCACTTCACATTGATGAAGGTCTCCTGCAACTTGAAATAATTGACATGCAAGCATCATCTGCTCTGAAGCAGGCACTTGAGAATGAATGGGGAGCGACGACGCCTCTCTCGCGGACAAACTCAACTCCTTCTACGCTCGGTTCGGTGTAGACAGTGTCGCCGCTAGCCCTCTGGCTAGTGACGTCACTGGCGCACCGGCTGTTGTGGAGGGGGGGGGCAACCGCGGGGGGGCGGGGGCGCTCTCTCGTTGTCGGAACACAGTGTGAGAAGAGCATTTATGCAGGTGAACACCAGGAAGGCTGCGGGTCCAGATGGTATAACAGGACGCATACTTAAGTCCTGTGCAAACCAGCTTGCCCCGGTGTTCACCGCCATATATAATCAATCCCTGGCGGAGTCAGTAGTCCCTGCCTGCTTCAAGATGTCTACCATCATCCCTGTACCGAAGAAACCCTCCCCAACATGCCCAAATGACTACAGACCGGTGGCACTCACCTCTGTGGTCATGAAATGTTTCGAGAGGCTGGTCAAGGACCACATTTGTGCCTCTCTCCCCAGTGATATGGACCCTATGCAATTTGCATACAGGACAAACAGGTCCACTGACGACGCGGTCTCCCAGGTACTGCACAGCACTCTCTCCCACCTTGACCGTCAGAAGGGGGGCTATGTGAGACTGTTGTTCATTGACTACAGCTCAGCGTTCAACACCATAGTCCCCACCAGACTGGTGGACAAGCTGATCGAGCTAGGTCTGAGCTCCGCCCTGAGCGCCTGGGTACTGGACTTTCTGAGTGAAAGACCCCAGGCGGTCAGGGTGGGGGGTCAGACCTCCAACACCATCACCCTGAGCATCGGGTCCCCCCAGGGCTGTGTTCTAAGCCCCCTGCTGTACTCACTCTACACACACGATTGTGTGGCCAAGTTCAGCTCCAACTCCATAGTGAAGTTCGCCGACGACACGGTGGTGGTGGGGCTGATCTCGGACAACGACGAGAAGGCCTACCGAGAGGAGGTTGAGGTACTGGAACGTTGGTGCCAGGACAACAGCCTGCTCCTGAACATTGGTAAAACCAAGGAGCTGATCGTGGATTATAGGAGAGGACAGCAGGAGACACACACACCACTGATGATTAACGGGGCTACCGTGGACAGGGTGAGCAGCTTCAAGTACCTGGGGGTCCACATCTCAGAGGATCTGACATGGTCAACACACATAGACACAGTAGTAAAGAAAGCGAAGCAGCGCCTCTACCACCTGAGACAGTTAAGGAAGTTCTCAGTATCGGGGAAGATACTCCAGTCCTTCTACTCAGGAGCTGTAGAGAGCATCTTGACCGGAAACATCACTGCCTGGTATGGGAACAGCACGGCACAGGACAAGAAGGCCCTACAGAGAGTGGTGCGCTCAGCCGAGCGTACCACGGGTATTGCGCTACCTCCCCTGCAGGCTCTATACAACAAGAGGTGCAAATCCAGAGCCTGCAGGATAATGAAAGACCCCCACCACCCCAATAACAGCCTGTTCCAGCTGCTGAGGTCAGGCAGACGCCTGCGAACCCCAGCTACTAGGACGGAGAGGCTTAGGCTAAGCTTCTTCCCCCAGGCCATCAGAGCCTTGAACAATGAACATTGAGAGACACAGAAACTGAACTATCTACACACAAGTACACACAAGCACATACACGACACGCACGCTGAGCACGCTCACACACTAGCAGCCACTTTAACACTCATGCCGCACATACGCACACTTATGGCCAGAGGAAAGGCCACTTTAAATTAGTATAACATCAGGAACAGTGTATTGCACTACTAAAGCTACCTAGCATGTCCTATATGCTCTGTAAATACTATGTACAGATACCGAGATGGCACACCATGTACCTGTTTATTGCACTGTTGTTTTTACGGGATTCTATTAATATGTTGTACCACTGTATTTTTATTGGATTCTATTATATGTTGTACCTACCACTGTATTGCACATCGTCGCGGGCAAGACCAGCCGCATTTCATTGTATACCTGTATGCCGTGACAATTAAAACTCTTGACTTGACTTGACTTGATGAATCCACCACAACATTTTGGATAAAGTGTATTCATGTCAAGACATTCCCCAAAATAAAAACGCTGGCAATATCTGTGCTAACAATGTTTGGCTCAACATACACCTGTGAATCCAGTTTCTCTCACATGAATGCCATTAAAACAAGCAACGTGCCTCCTTGACAAATGAGCATTTGCATCACTGTTTGCGGGTAGCCCTCACTTCCTATGAACCCTCTTTCTCTGCCATTGCCCAGTCAAAGAAGTGCAATCGCTCTCATTAGATGTGTGTATGTAGGCTAGGCCTGTCTGCCCCCCACCCCCCTGATGTTTGAGAGTTAAGAGTGGACAATAAGTGCTAATAAGATGCTGTGATTTGCTGTTGTTGCACAGACATGAAGCACTTTTTCATAAGCTCAGCTGCACTATAAATGTGTTTTTTTTTGTTCAAGTGTTGATGTTAGAATGTTCAGATGCACATCATGCACTTGTTTGTTTTTTATTTTATTTTTATATTGAAATGTTGAAGAGGAGATGTTGCAGTTGTTGCACAGTCATAAATGAAGCACTTTCTGCAGGAGATGTTGCAGATGTGGCACATAAATGAAGCACTTTTTTTGAAAAGTATACTACTTTTGCAATGTAGTTAAATAAAAGTTGTGAAAATGTGGTTGCGTGTTGTGTCAAGTGTACATATATTCATAGCACAGGGAGGCGCCGTGGCAGTCCGGCCCCTGGCCCCTTGGGTTTCTGACAATGTGGCCCCCTGAACAATTTAGTTGAATAGCCCTGGTGTAAATGAATGAACCTAAATATGTAGTTTGACTGATATAGACAAAATGGGTTTATTTATGTTGATTTAATTTGGTTGTGTTGATGTTACATTTTTATTTATTTTTTTGCAAAATGGGTATATTCTGTTTGGTTTTACACAATATGTCTATCGGTGTGTTGTGTGTGTGTAGGGGCAGGTATATATAAGATTTTTTCTTCTTCCTGTTCCTTTCGGCCATGGTATTTTTGGTGAATTATATGAATATGTACCGTTTGGACTGTGGTAATTCCATGTACGAAAAATAAATGATGATAGTTTTTTTCTTTTTTAGTTATTATTATTTTTTTTACCTATCCATAGTCCATCATAGGATTAGATGGACATCCTCGAGTAGCCGTGTGCAAAATATGCAGAAAGGACTTGAAGATTTTTACAATGGGGGAGAGTGCACTTTCGAGTCACATGCAAGGTGAGCTAATGGATCATATTATTAACGTGTCTCAGCCTGGCTCGACACTACAAGTGCTCCACACCGGTCTGTCTCCGTAAATGTTAGTTTTAAAAATACCACTTCAATAATCGAAATAGTCAAGTAACAGGCAGAATACACTATTGGAATTACAAACTTGTGTTTACCGGACTCTGTTTTCACCGCAGTGTTTTGAAATACGCAGCATGTAGCAAAGCCTTAACGTTAGGCGAATCAACGTTATTCCCTTCCATGTATTTCAAAACACGAAAACTTGTGTATTGAAATGGTATTTTATTTTTATAACGGAACATTTACGGAGACTGGTGTGGAACTGGTGTGGAGCAGTTGTAGGTTGGAACGCAGTAACGTACTGTATATGTGTATGTCATAAATGTTATGATGAATTGAAAATGGGGGACCCTGATGTAAACAAGACGAAAGTATTGCTCTGGTCTGCATCCCCTTAACAATTGTGTGTATTGAGCCATAGTGTATTGTACCCATTCTGCAATCTGTTAACATTTGGCTACTTTAAATCATTGAATGTAGAGAGAGAGCGAGAGAGAGAGAGAGAGAGAGAGAGAGAGAGAGGGGGCGAGAACGAACAAGAGAGCCAGCCCCCCCCCTTCGCGTTTTGATAGTCTAAGCTGCCGTAGGTGATGACGTCACACTCGAATGTATTGTAAACAGGAAGAGATGGAGACACACGGAGATGGAAATTCAATGATATACAGGAATGAATAACCAATAAATATGAAGTTATGTTTAAACTTCTGTTGTCAAGCGTTGTCAATATAACCCACCCCCTTTCCTCACGAATGGAACTAGTCTTGTGGAGTCCGCTTTGACCGTTTTCCAGGGTTAGCAGAGATCGCTAGTTAGCTTAGCATAATCCTAATGGTAACCTTGGTTAGCAGCTACCGTTAGCTCATTGCTCGTGTCAATTAAATTGCATGTTATTAAAGGTCCGCGCTGGTCTGTCTAATGAAATTACAACCGCAACATTATATTGCACTGTACAGCCCTGGTTGTAGGCTAATGTTTTACTACAATTTGTATGGATTAATTTAGGAGTGAAATGCGAATGAAGGGTTGAAATCACCACTCGCAAGCTTGCCCCCAGATATTATTTTAAACTCGCACGGACCAAATTAGGGGGCAATTTGCGATCATATCATCGCAGTGTACAGGCCTGCAGTTATTAGCTGATGTGGTAACAATGGAGCTTTCTACAGCTAGATTAAATGGGGCAAGATTGCATATTCCATAAATAAACATGCTAAAATTGGCCTGGCTCGTCACGTTTGATTGAAAACGTTATTAACAGATTGCAGAATGGGTACAATACACTATGGCTCAATACACACAATTGTTAAGGGGATGCAGACCAGAGCAATACTTTCGTCTTGTTTACATCAGGGTCCCCCATTTTCAATTCATCATAACATTTATGACATACACATATACAGTACGTTACTGCGTTCCAACCTACAACTGCTCCACACCAGTTCCACACCAGTCTCCGTAAATGTTCCGTTATAAAAATAAAATACCATTTCAATACACAAGTTTTCGTGTTTTGCACCTTTAACATCTAGTGGCTGAATGTTATCTATAGCACCTTTAACATCTAGTGGCTGAATGTTATCTATATAGCACCTTTAACATCTAGTGGCTGAATGTTATCTATATAGCACCTTTAACATCTAGTGGCTGAATGTTGTCTATAGCACCTTTAACATCTAGTGGCTGAATGTTATCTATATAGCACCTTTAACATCTAGTGGCTGAATGTTATCTATAGCACCTTTAACATCTAGTGGCTGAATGTTATCTATAGCACCTTTAACATCTAGTGGCTGAATGTTATCTATAGCACCTTTAACATCTAGTGCTTTGCTATCGCTTTGCTTTGCTGTCGCAGCCCCTGAACTGTGGAACAGCATCCCCACCTCCATTAGGCTCCTCGCCCCTCGATAGATGCCTTCAAATTGAGGCTCAAAACCCACTTCTACCTACTAGCCTTTCCCGTTCACTGACTCATGCCCTGTTCTCCTATGTGTTTGCCTGTGTGCCCTCCCATACAACGGAGTGTGATTGTTGTCTATATGTATCTTGTGTATCTACCCTCTGTACAGCACTTTGGTTGACACGCGTCATGTGAAATGTGCTATATAATGGCTATATTATATAGTGGCTGAATGTTATCTAGATTTTTTTCATGGCCCCCATTTCAACACCTTTCTCATAGCACTGACATAACACAGAGTGGGGGGGAGAGAGTGGGGGGATGCTGGAGGTCAGGGGAGAGTGGGGGGTGGGGGCAGGGGAAAGAGGGGGGGACAGGGGGGGCTACTTCAAGACAGACCTTTCACACAGCTGGGCTTGTTGACGCTGGATTTGGACCCCAGACCCAACTGGCCCCAGTTATTGCTCCCGAACATGAAGAGCTTCCCGTTTTCTGTGGGAAAGAAAATACAGCTTAATGTTCCTATTGACTTTCAGTGTGGAAGCAGCACCTTAATGTTCCTATTGACTTCCAGTGTGGAAGCAGCACCTTAATTTTCCTATTGACTTCCAGTGTGGAAGCAGCACCTTAATGTTCCTATTGACTTCCAGTGTGGAAGCAGCACCTTAATGTTCCTATTGACTTCCAGTGTGGAAGCAGCACCTTAATGTTCCTATTGACTTCCAGTGTGGAAGCAGCACCTTAATGTTCCTATTGACTTCCAGTGTGGAAGCAGCACCTTAATGTTCCTATTGACTTCCAGTGTGGAAGCAGCACCTTAATGTTCCTATTGACTTCCAGTGTGGAAGCAGCACCTTAATGTTCCTATTGACTTCCAGTGTGGAAGCAGCACCTTAATGTTCCTATTGACTTCCAGTGTGGAAGCAGCACCTTAATGTTCCTATTGACTTCCAGTGTGGAAGCCCTGGATGTAGGCCACAGTAACGTTTTAGGCCCAATCATCATCATCATCATCATCATCATCATCATCATCATCATCATCATCATCACCATCATCAACCTTTATTTATTCTCCAGATTACAATCGAGGTCAGAGGTCACCCTCATTTTCAATGTCGTCGAGACTTTACAGACATTTCAATGCACACATTTCTACAATATAACAATAATAAATATTAATAATCTATATAGTTCAAGTCAAGTGTCCCTTTGTTGATCCCCTTGGGGAAATTCAAGTGTCATAGCAGCGTGGGGGAGGGGGAGGTAAAAGGGAGGGGAGGTGATTGATTGATTGATTGAACACTTTATTAACAGATTGCAGAATGGGTACAGTACAGTACGGCTCAATACACACAATTGTTAAGGGGATGCAGACCAGAGAAAGACTTTCGTCTTGTTTACATCAGGGTCCCCCATTTTCCATTCATCATAACATTTATGACACACATGACATACAGATAGACAGTACTGCTACATCTATACATTTTATGACATACCAGATTTACAAATACAGTACTGTTTGTGATACGAAAAGAGTCCAGAAAAGAGAGTATATACATTTGACGTAGAAACTGTACATTGGAGGAGGTTGGGTAGGTGGGGGGGGGGGGGGGGGGGGGGCGTGTTTAGTCCCTTGTTTGAGCCGAATCTGGGTTTAACATGATTTGTGGAGCTCCCTCTGGTGTTGTGATCGTGGTATTCACTGACCTTTGGGAAGTATTTTGACATGTACATGGGTACCTTGGTCGCGTAGTGTATCTTGTAGACCAGGCCCATTGCAAGTTGCTGTACTCTGTCGTCTACTCTAAGCCATCCTAGGTTGTCAAAGTGTGCAGGGGTGAGGTGGGTTCTAGGAGTAAGGTCAAGCAGTAGTCTGACCAGTTTGTTTTGAGATGTTTGTAATTTTGTTTTTAGCGCCTTTGAGGTGCTTTGGTACCATGAGGTGCAAGCATAGTCGTAGTACCCTTGAATGAGTGCTCCTGCCAGAGTCTTCAGGGTATTCTTGTTTACCAGAGAGGAGATCCGGTACAAGAATCGAGTTCGTTGGTTGACTTTTTTTATTACATTGGATGCCATTTTGTCACAGGAAAGATTTGCCTCTAGGATGGAACCCAGGTAGGTAATATCATCTTTCCTTGTGACAATATTGTCTCCCACTGTAACTGAGAAGCCGCCGGTCTTGCTGAGTTTGTTATTTGATCCAAAGAGAATGGACTCTGTTTTGCCCAGGTGTAATGATAGTTTGTTATCAGCGAGCCAGGTGCAGATTTTGCCTAGTTCCGTGCTGAGGGTTTTTTCAACCTGCAACTTGTTCTTGTCAGAGACCAGCAGGGCTGAGTCGTCCGCAAACAGGAACAAGTTGCAGTCACAAGCTGACGACATGTATTTGCATAAATTAGGAACAGTAGCGGTCCTAGTATGCTTCCTTGTGGAACACCACAGCTCACTGTGAGGGGGGGGGGGATAGGGTACCGTTTACCTCCACCATCTGTTCTCTCCCCTCCAGCTAGGATTGCATCCAGCTCACTGATGAACTATCAAAACCAATTGCTTTTAGCTTGTCAATCAGAATGGAGTGAGGGTGTCATAGCAGCATGGGGGGGGGGGTACAGTGATCCAAATGTAAACAAATAAGAAATAATAATGAAGACATGTTTTCATTCTCCATTTGATTGACTAAGCTCTTGATACAAGGAACAACATATGAGTTTTTAAGTGTATTTGTTGCATTTCGTGGCTGTAAAAAGTTTTGTTTACGTTGGTAATGTTTGTAAACACTAGAGTGAAAACTAGTATATTTTAATTTACAAAGAGTGAAGAAAGTATTCTCCATCTACACATAGAATGTAATCATGCGAGGCGGTTAGGTGGCCGAGCGGAGATTGCGTTCGTCACCAACCCCGGAGCTGTGAGCTGGATTCGCCTGTTCGAATCCAGCTCACAGCTCCGGGGTTGTCACCAGCTTGGCTGGCCGTCTGCACTAATACAATTGGCTGTATTAGAGGGTGGGAGAAGCTGGCGGGGTGGGTCCGGGTCGTTGTAAACAGCGACTCCTACAGTTCGGTCGGGGCGCCTGCTAAGCGCGGATAGGACTTGAGGGGGATAGTGTGGTCCTCCCACACGCTACGCCCTCTCGATGAGAATCTGCGCTGCCAGGTGAAAAGAAGCGGTGATTGGCTGGACGTGTGTCGGAGGAAGCACGTGGTAGCCTCCACTCTCCCAGATGATCTGACTGTGGGGGGTAAGTGCGCAGCGACCAGGAAGGGACTGGGAATTGGCATACGACTAACATTGGGATGGGAGAAAATCGGAGGAAAATGGAGGGGGAAAAAGACCAATAAAAAAAAAAAAAAAAAATTTAATCATGCGCCACAATGAAATAGTCAAAGACCACAGATTGGGGCTAATAATTACTAGAAGTAGGTTTTAGTGCCTCAAGTTTCAAGTTCACGTTTTGGTTTATTTGTCACATATAAGGTGCATTACAGTGAAATGCTTGGTTCTGTATGAGCCCCTGCGATTGTGCTACATACAGTAAAACGTTTAAAGAATAAAGACCAAACACTATACACACATATACAATATACAAAACTAAAGTACAAACTAAAGTACAAAATGTCTCAAGACGTGTCTCTTACCTGTAATTAATGCTGTGTGTTCGTCCCCGCAGGCAATTTGGAGGGGGACGTCATTTTTAAGCCAAAATTTACTAGGGATGTTATCAGCAAATTTGCTCTTTCCAAACGTGAACACCGCTCCCGATTCTGTGAGATAAGAGATAAAAAAAAATAACATATTATGTGTTTCGGTTGCATTCGTTAGTTAATTGTGTTTTAGAATGAAAGTCAGGGTAACATTCTATCCAGTTTAAAACCATTTAAACACAATTTATTATTATTTGTATAACTTTTAATCACAAACAAACTTTAGCAACCGACACAAATCTGTCAAGTAGACCAAGTATGTTTAAAGGTGACATGCATTATAAATGTCATTTTTCAGTCTCTAGCAGTCTAGATACTATATCTATATCTGTATATCTCTTACCTACTCTTACTACTTACACTGCTGACCAGTATGACTTACTACCATAGTGTCTTTATACCTGTATCACTGTACATATTAATACTATATCTATATCTGTACATATCTCTTACCTACTCTTACTAGTTACACTGCTGACCAGTATGACTTACTACCATAGTGTCTTTAAACCTGTATCACTGTACATATTAATACTATATCTATATCTGTACATATCTCTTACCTACTCTTACTAGTTACACTGCTGGCCAGTATGACTTACTACCATAGTGTCTTTATACCTGTATCACTGTACATATTAATACTATATCTATATCTGTACATATCTCTTACCTACTCTTACTAGTTACACTGCTGACCAGTATGACTTACTACCATAGTGTCTTTAAACCTGTATCACTGTACATATTAATACTATATCTATATCTGTACATATCTCTTACCTACTCTTACTAGTTATACTGCTGACCAGTATGACTTACTACCATAGTGTCTTTATACCTGTATCACTGTACATATTAATACTATATCTATATATGTCAATATCTCTTACCTACTCTTACTAGTTAATTACACTGCTGGCCAGTATGACTTACTACCATAGTGTCTACAAGATACACTACACCACTAAGGTACCCATGTACATGTCAAAATATTTCCCAAAGGTCAGTGAATACCACGATCACAACACCAGAGGGAGCTCCACAAATCATGTTAAACCCAGATTCGGCTCAAACAAGGGACTAAACACGTTTCGCAATTATGCCAGATCAATGTGGAACGCCCTACCCAAAGCTGTAAAGGAATGTGAATCACTACCCACTTTCAAAACCACTCTCAAAGAGCACCTACGGGAGACTGCAATTCTAAACTGGCCCCTGTAAATGTCCTAACTCAACCCCCTCCAATGTACAGTAAATGACCTAACCCAAGAATACACGAGGCCCCCTTCTTGGAACAAAGTATGTTTTCGTCAATATTCCACTGTACAGTCTTGCTTGTTGTACAGTTGTACAGTTGGCCCCACGACCCCCCCCCCCACCCACCCCGCCTACCGCCCCCCCCGACCCCACCCTCCCAACCTCCTCCAATGTACAGTTTCTAAGTCAAATGCATATACTCTCTTTTTTACTCTTTTTGTATCACAAACAGTACTGTATTTGTAAATCTGGTATGTCATAAATGTATAGATGTAGCAGTACTGTCTATCTGTATGTCATGTATGTCATATATGTTATGATGAATTGAAAATGGGGGACCCTGATGTAAACAAGACGAAAGTCTTTCTCTGGTCTGCATCCCCTTAACAATTGTATGTATTGAGCTGTACTGTACTGTACACATTCTGCAATCTGTTAATAAAGTGTTCAATCAATCGATCAATCAGTCTTTATCTGCATCACTGTACATATTAATACTATATATCTATAGACTTACTACCATAGTGTCTTTATACCTGTATCACTGTACATATTAATACTATATCTATAGACTTGCTACCATAGTGTCTTTATACCTGTATCACTGTACATATTAATACTATATCTATAGACTTACTACCAGAGTGTCTTTATACCTGTATCACTGTACATATTAATACTATATCTATAGACTTACTACCAGAGTGTCTTTATACCTGTATCACTGTACATATTAATACTACATCTATAGACTTGCTACCATAGTGTCTTTATACCTGTATCACTGTACATATTAATACTACATCTATAGACTTGCTACCATAGTGTCTTTATACCTGTATCACTGTACATATTAATACTATATCTATAGACGTACTACCATAGTGTCTTTATACCTGTATCACTGTACATATTAATACTATATCTATAGACTTACTACCAGAGTGTCTTTATACCTGTATCACTGTACATATTAATACTAACGTTACAACTGTACATACCTCTGATTAGCACTAGTATTACTCCGTGGTACTAATGTATATAATGTTACACCCAGTTGAATCACCTGTACATTGCACATTGCTGTTGCACTTTACTGTTAATACATTTGCACTCTTATTTTGAATAAGTTGAATGCCAACTTATTTTCGTTGTACTGTACTTGTACTAATAATGCATGTGAATGTGATCGAATGTGATTTGAATCGAATGATCACAGCGACACACTGCTGCAGCGCGCACGCTGTTTGTTTACACACAACACAACACGTTTTCAATCGGTGTCGTCAGGAGAGAGATTCTCTACATTATGATGATTAATATTGTCTTATTATTATTACCGGGTATCTTCTCGTCCTCGGTCTCCGCGTCCATCTCTCTGTGTGTGTGTGTGTAAGCGGCTTTGTAGTGTCGTGTAGTGTTGTGTAGTCGGTGTGTAGTGTAGTGTGTAGTCAAGCAGCTTGTTTTGGTCTGAGACACAACCCGGAAGTAAACAACATTATTCTCCAAGGCTACAGAGCTACTCACCATGTGATCATTAACCCCTTCACTGCCGCGCGGCACAAGGTTTGATTGATTGATTGATTGATTGATTGATTGATTGATTGATTGATTGATTGATTGATTGATTGATTGATTGATTGATTGATTTATTGATTGATTGATTGATTGATTGATTGAACATTTTATTAACAGATTGCAGAATGGGTACAGTACAGTACAGCTCAATACACACAATTGTTAAGGGGATGCAGACCAGAGAAAGACGTTTGTCTTGTTTACACCAGGGTCCCCCATTTTCAATTAATCATAACATACACGACATGAATGAATGAATGAATGAAAACTTTATTTAACAGATTGCAGAATGGGTACAATACAGTACGGCTCAATACATACAATTGTTAAGGGGATGCAGACCTGAGAAAGACGTTTGTCTTGTTTCCATCAGGGTCCCCCATTTTCAATTCATATAGACATTTATGACATACACAACATACATGACATTTATGGCATAGGGACATATAGGTATTTAGTACTGATACATTTGTGACATAAACGGTATTCCAATATACAGTACTGTTACCCCTAGATCCTGACAGAGTATATACATATGATGGGGAGGGGACTGTACATTAGGAGGGGGTGGGTGGGTGGGAGAGAAATATACATACGGCGGGGAGGGAATATATACATGCGGTGGGGAGGAGACTGTCTATTAGGAGGTGGTGGGGGTTTTGGGCATTTACGGTGGCCAGTTTCAAATTGCAGCCTCCCGTAGGTGCTCTTTAAGAGCGGTTTTGAATGTGGGCAGGGATTCACATTCCTTTACAGCTTTGGGTAGGGCGTTCCACATTGTTGTGGCATAATTGCGAAACGTGTTTAGTCCCTTGTTTGAGCCGAATCTGGGTTTAACATGATTTGTTGAGCTTCCTCTGGTGTAGTGGTTGTGGTATTCACTGACCTTTGGGAAGTATTTTGACATGTACATGGGTACCCCGGTCGTATAGTGTATCTTGTAGACCAGGCCCATTGCAAGTTTCTGTACTCTGTCGTCTACTCTAAGCCATCCTAGGTTGTCAAAGTGGGCAGGGGTGAGGTGGGTTCTGGGGTTCAGGTCAAGTAGTAGTCTGACCAGTTTGTTTTGTGATGTTTGTAATTTTGTTTTAAGCGCCTTTGAGGTGCTTTGGTACCATGAGGTGCATGCATAGTCATAGTACCCTTGAATGAGTGCTCCTGCCAGAGTCTTCAGGGTATTCTTGTTTACCAGAGAGGAGATCCGGTACAAGAATCTAGTTCGTTGGTTGACTTTTTTTATTACATTGGATGCCATTTTGTCACAGGAAAGATTTGCCTCTAGGATGGAACCCAGGTAGGTAATTTCGTCTTTCCTTGTGACAATATTGTCACCCACTGTAACTGAGAAGCCGTCGGTCTTGCTGAGTTTGTTATTTGAACCGAAGAGAATGGACTCTATTTTGCCCATGTGTAATGATAGTTTGTTATCAGCGAGCCATATGCAGATTTTGCCTAGTTCCGAGCTGAGGGTTTTTTCAACCTGCAACTTGTTCTTGTCAGAGACCAGCAGGGCTGAGTTGTCCGCAAACAGGAACAAGTTACAGTCACAGGCTGATGACATGTCATTTGCATAAATTAGGAAGAGTAGCGGTCCTAGTATGCTTCCTTGTGGAACACCACAGCTCACTGTGAGGGGGGGGGGGGGGATAGAGTACCGTTTACCTCTACCATCTGTTCTCTCCCCTCCAGGTAGGATTGCATCCAGCTCACTGATAAGCTATCAAAACCAATTGCTTTTAGCTTGTCCATTAGAATGGAGTGATTGACAGTGTCGAAGGCCTTTTGTAGGTCCAGCATGACCATGCCGCAGTATTTGCCCGCGTCCACCTGTTATGGTTTGTAACCGACCTCAAACGCAACGGCACAGACAGGAAGTTCAGAGTTAGCCAAATGCTAGGGCGTATTTATTTACAGAGTCAAAAGAAGGATAAAGTACAATAATCAAACAAATAGGGAGACTGCCTTTGGCAGAGTCATCTGCCGCTCTGCAGAATCCTCCTGGTGATAGTGGTGGGGAATTGGCATGTAAGTAAGTAAGTAAGTAAGTAAGTAAGTATTTATAAAGCACCTTTCATCAGTGCATGTGAGCGGATCGGAGCGTGAGCGGCGCGGGGCGCGGAGCGGCCGGTTTTGACGTGAGCGAGGAGTGGGTTTTAAAATGAGTCGGCGCGACGTCCGGAGCGAGAGTTCTCCTCCGCTCCAATCCACTCCAGGCCGCTCACAGTGGTTTAACACTGTTGATGTAATATATACATGCAGTACAATGTCAAAGCAACAGATGGCGATGTACAAACATGAAGGCCATTTTCAACCAATGAGAAGGGTTCAGGCTTCGTCACTGTAGAGACGCCCACCATAGATATCTATGACGCCCACACTCACTCTCCTGTTAGAAAAGGTATCGACGCCATTGTTGTTGACGTTAGCTTACATGCTAACGTTAATGGCAGCGACCATAGCATTGTGGCTCGGCTAGCCTATCATCGCTTAATAGAACTAGTGAATGGATAAACAACGTTATTTAACATTGCAGAATGGCTACAATTACAATGCGGCTCAATACAAACAATTGTTAAGGGGCCCAGGGGGTGTAGACTGTTGTAGTTTGAGCTCATTTACACCATGCTCCAAAAAAGAAAAAGAAAAACTGCCGAGCGATCTGGCGCGGGGAGCGGGGAGCGCTCGATTCAAGGTGAGTGGGGAGCGAGCGGAGAGCGACTTGGGGGCGGGGTCAACATGAGCGATTAGCGGAGCGGACCAAGCTTTAAAGAGCGAAGAGCGGATTTCTCGGCCGCGCCGATCCGCTCACGTGGTCTGCCTTTCATACATGTCATGTAGCTCAAAGTGCTGTACATGTGACGTTGTAGCGGCTCTGCAGATACTCCCAGCAGATAGTGGTGGGGAATTGGCATGTGACGTTGTAGCGGCTCTGCAGATACTCCCAGCTTTCACTCAGGGTGGAAAACGGAGAGAGAGAGAGAGAGAGAGAGAGATATCAGAAACAGTCCAACGAAACACAGAGGCAGTGTGGTTCCCTCCTTCCTAGCTGGGTCCAGAACCAATTGACAGTGACAGTCTTCAGTGTTCCCCACAACACACAATTTAGCTGAGTTAGTGCAACAAAACGAAGTCTTCAGTGTCTCTTCCAAAACACACAATCAGAATAATCCAGAACCAATTGATAGTGACAGTCTTCAGTGTTCCCCACAACACACAACTTAGCTGAGTCAGTGCAAACAAAACGAAGTCTTCAGTGTCTCTTCTATACACACAATCAGAATACTCCAGAGGGGTTTGGTTCCACTCACCCAAGCGCAACGCGTAAAGCGGGCAAAACGAGGCGCAGCTCCAAACGGGGAACAAGGTTCTCAACAGCGGATCTCCACAGAAAGGTCCTGGAGAGAAAGTAGACCAGGAACAGCGACGGGGAAAAAGCAGGCAAATGCAGTTGTATTCCAGAACGACCCGACAACGATAGAAGGGAGGTCCCGGTATATAAAGCCCTCTGGGGCGCTAATCACAAACTATGACAGCTGCGTGATGAAAAGCATGTGGAGAGGAATGCACCAATCAGCACCATACCTCAGGAGAGCGTGTGGCGGGGAACCAACCAAACCTCACAGTACCCCCCCCCTCCACGGGAGCCACCCGGGGACCAGCCCGACCCGGCTCGCCCGGATGGGCATGATGGAAGTCGGTGATTAGGCCGGGATCCACGATAAGCTGGCGGGAGACCCAGCTCCGTTCCTCCGGGCCGTACCCCTCCCAGTCCACAGGTACTGGAACCCCCGACCCCGCCGGCGAACGCCCATCAACCGGCGGACCTGCCACTGGGGGTGACCGTCCACCATCACGGGAGGAGGTGGTTCCGGAGCAGGAGGCATCAGGGGACTGAGAGAGACAGCCTTAACCCGGGACACATGGAAAACGGGGTGAATGTGCATGGACGCAGGAAGCTTAAGACTCACCGCCGCCGTACTGAGTACCTTCAGAACCTCAAAAGGACCGACGAACCGGGGGTTAAGCTTCTTGGCCGAGGACCGAAGCGGAAGGTCCCTTGCGGAAAGCCACACCCTCTGCCCAGGGTGGTACGTCGGTGCAGGGACCCGGCGCCGGTCAGCCCCACGACTGGCGCGCTCCGATGACCGGAGCAGCGCAGTCCTGGTGATCTCCCAGACCCGACGGCACCGGTCGAGGTGGTCCTGTACGGAGGGAACTGCCACCTCCGACTCCTGTGCAGGGAAAAGAGGGGGTTGGTAGCCCAGGGATACCTCAAAGGGTGAGAGGCCGGTGGCGGAACTGACCATAGAGTTGATGGAGTACTCGACCCAGGGAAGGAAACGGCTCCAAGAAGCGGGTTTCTCGGCAGCCACACACCGAAGAGCAGACTCCACACTTTGGTTCATCCTCTCCGTTTGTCCGTTAGTCTGGGGATGATAACCAGAGGAAAGACTGACCGTTGCCCCCAATCCCTTGCAAAAAGCCCGCCATACCTGGGAAGTGAACTGGGGCCCTCGGTCCGAGACGACATCCTGGGGAAACCCATGGAGGCGAAACACGTGGCGTGTCAGGAGGTCTGCCGTCTCGGCCGCCGAGGGAAGCTTGGGAAGGGCCACGAGATGAACCCCCTTGCTGAACCGATCCACCACGGTCAGTAGGCACGTGTTCCCCTGGGAAGAAGGAAGACCCGTGACGAAGTCCAACGCCACATGGGACCAAGGACGGCTCGGAATGGGAAGCGGCTGCAATAGCCCGGAGGGTGCCTGGTGGGAGGCCTTGCTGCGGGCGCAGACTGCGCAGGCCAGTACGAACTCCTTGACGTCGTTCCTCATGGTGGGCCACCAGAATCGACGAGCCAGGAAGGAGAACGTGCGATGAACGCCTGGGTGGCAGGGAACCGGCTGGTATGGCCCCACTGGAGGACCCGGGACCGGACTGAGTCGGGGACGAAGAGACGATGAACCGGTACATTGCCTGGAGCGCGATGGAAGCGTAGGGCACGCCTTACCACCCCCTCGATGCCCAAGGTGACTACTCCTACCACCCTGGCCTCTGGGAGGATGGGAGTCGGGTCCTCAGTGGTTGGAGCCCCCTTGGAGTGTAACCGGGACAGGGAGTCGGCCTTCGTGTTGCGGGAACCAGGGCGAAACGTCAGCGAGAAGTCGAACCGACTGAGGAAGCTGGCCCATCTTGCCTGCCGGCCATTGAGGCGCTTGGAAGCACGGATGTACGTCAGGTTCTTGTGGTCCGTCCAAATGGTAAATGGCTCCTCGGCCCCCTCTAGCCAATGACGCCACTCCTCCAAGGCAGCCACAACCGCCAGCAGCTCCCGATTGCCGATGTCGTAGTTCCTCTCGGCAGGGAGGAAACGACGCGAGTAGAAGGCGCACGGATGTACCTTCTGGTCCGTTGCCGACCGCTGGGATAAGATAGCTCCTAGTCCAGTATCCGAGGCGTCCACCTCTACGATGAACTGTCTCTTGGGGTCTGGATGGAGCAAGATCGGGGCGGAAGTGAACCTCTTCTTGAGGGAGCGGAACGCAGCACACGCCGCTGAGGACCAGTCGAACGGCAGGGCGGGAGAGGTCAGCCTGGTAAGCGGTTCCGCCACCTGACTGTAGTTCCGGATGAATCTTCGGTAGAAGTTGGCGAACCCGAGGAAGCTCTGTAACTCCTTCCGAGAGGTGGGTTCCGGCCACTCCTCCACGGCCCGGATCTTGCGAGGGTCAGCTCGGGTCAAGCCTTTCTCCACGATGAAGCCCAGGTAATCGACGGAGTCGGAGTGGAATCGGCACTTCTCTGCCTTGACGAAGAGCCGATTGTGGAGGAGGCGCTCCAGCATGTGGATGTTGTCTAGGTATACTACCACAAACTCCTCCAGCATGTCACGAAGGACGTCGTTCATGAGTGCCTGGAATACCGCCGGAGCGTTGGTGAGGCCGAACGGCATTACCAGGTACTCGTAGTGGCCCCTGGGAGTCTTGAAGGCGGTCTTCCACTCATCGCCCTCTCGGATACGGACCAGATGGTAGGCACTCCGGAGGTCCAGCTTGGTAAAGACGGTAGCCTGGGTGAGAGGCTCGAAGGTGGAGTTCATGAGAGGAAGAGGGTACTTGTTCGTAATGGTGATCTCGTTGAGCTGGCGATAGTCGATGCAGGGTCGAAGGTCTCCGTCCTTCTTCCCAACAAAGAAGAAACCGGCCGCCACAGGGGAGGAGGAAGGCCGAATGAGTCCTGCTTCCAAGGACTCAGAGATATATTGATCCATCGCTGCCTTCTCAGGGACGGTCAGACTGTAGAGGCGGCTGCCGGGAAGGGGAGCCCCTGAGCGGAGGTCGATGGCACAGTCGTAAGGCCGGTGAGGCGGAAGGGTCTGAGCCCTGGACTTACTGAAAACCTCCTCAAGGTCGTGGTACTCGGGGGGTATGGCCGAGAGGTCCGGAGGCGGCTCACAAACGGATCTCCGGGGCGAGGGACAGGACGCCGCCTGAAGACACTGGGCATGACAGGAGGAGCTCCACCCCCTGATGGTACCGGAGGACCAGGCGATGTGGGGCTCGTGCAGCGCGAGCCAGGGCCGGCCCAGGACTACAGGGACAAGAGGGGATCTGGTGATAAAAAACTGGAGTCTCTCAACGTGGTTACCAGCAATGGTGAGCAGGACAGGACAGGTGCGTTGAGTGATGTCAGCCAGGCGGTGTTGGTCCAATGCGAACACCTCCAATGGCCTCACGAGGTCCTCTAGTGGAATGTTGGCCCGGGTAGCAAACTCGAAGTCTAGGAAACTCTCGTCAGCACCCGAGTCAATGAGTGCCTCCACCGTGGCCCGTTGGTCCGCCCAGGCCAGGGTGACGCTCATCAGACGGCTAGGTGGTGCACGGCTCTGGGAACGAGAAAAACGGCTCACCAGGATCTCCCGGGGTCCCGGCGAGCCTGGTCTTTTGGCTGGGTGGGGCAGTTGGCGATACGGTGTCCATCCCGACCGCAGTAGAGGCAAAGGCCGGACCTGAACCTCGCCTCCCGTTCAGCTTGGCCAAGATGTGAACGTCCCAGCTGCATGGGTTCCTCCCCGGGCACCGAACGGGAGGGGAAGGAACCACCAGTTGTGTTGGGAGCAGGGCGGACCGCAGTACCGTCATGAGTATGGGGGGTCTGGGGAACCTCTGGAGGTCCCGGTCGGGTTCTCTCAAGTCTTCTCTCCTGGAGGCGTCCGTCGATGCGAATGGCGAGGCTGAATAGGTCTTCGAGGGACTCAGGTTCCTCACGGGTCGCGAGCTGGTCCCTGACAGCGTCGTTGAGCCCCCTCCTGAAGGTGAGACGAAGCGCTTGATCGTTCCAACCGCTCTCCGTTGCCGCCAGTCTGAACTCCAGCACGTAGTCGGTGACCCCGCCACTGCCCTGCCGGAAGGTGCCCAACCGAGCTCCAGGGTCCTGGCCACGGGCTGGGTGGTGGAAAACCCTGCGGAGCTCAGCCACGAAGTCTGGGTAGGAAAAACAGAAATTTATATTGTAGACAATGATTTTATTTGTGCAAGTGTGCCTGAACTTAATATACAAGAACTGCCTAATAAGTTCTGCATAGTAGGCATTATCTTTTATGTATAAATCCTAAATAGATTCAGTATTGTGGCCTATATTGACAGCGAATTACAATCAGAAACACAAGAGAGAAACAGGTCTACTGTATATTAATATATTACCTTTGAGCTCTAGTTAGCTTGGCTAACTTTAACATGTTTTCTGGTTATAACTTCTTTGTTTAGCTAACAGATTAATGCTGTTGAGGGCTAGAAATTGTCGTGTAATGTGTTCCTATATACCTCAATGAGCCAGTCAGACAGTAGGTACCGTAGTTATAGCATTTAATGTAGCCGTGTGTATATCCATACAACAAGTCGTGAGCATACACAATTGCACTCTGAACTCTAGTCAAGTCCCGCCCACTCCTCTAGGCTATTGGCTTACACCACATCTCCCTTTTTGACCTGTTAGAATAACATTAACATTTCCCGTTTCACATGAACATCTTCACATAACATTCACTTAAGAATAAATGTGTTTATGAAACTGGTTAGACAATGCACTTTTTACGTGTACATTAGAACATCAAACAATGCACTCTTTACGTGTACATTCAAAAAAAATCAAACAATGTTCCGCTCACAGATCTAGTCTCTGAGGTCTGACAACTCTCTGCCTGACCTTGTTCTGACCGTGTCAGGGGAGACCCGAGGTGAGTCCATACCAGACAGTACTGGTTGAGGAGAACCAGGCACAACAGGAATGTCCTCCTGTGGTGTATGACTGTGTCGGGCTTCATGTCTCTGTTCGGGCATAGGCACTAGGTGATGACGGTTTCGTCTGATTGTGCCATGTGGCCCGCTGATAAGGTAGGACCGCGGTGTGTGATGTGCGGCTGTCACTGTGCCTGGTGACTTCATATCGGTGACCCACACCGGATCCCCTGGTGACAGCGTTGTGAGATTCTTCACCCTGTGTCTCTGGTTGATGTGCTTCGAATCCATCCATCTCTTCTCTCTTTCCCTTTGCTGAAGCCTCCTTAGATCGGGAAGTGCCGGCTCCAACACCGCTGGGAAGGTAGGCACCGTTGTGCGCAGACGGCGTCCCATGAGTAGCTGTGCTGGGCTGAAACCATTACTCAAAGGCGTCGCCCTGTATGCGAGCATGGCTAGATATGGATCTGATGATTTCTTCAGCAGATTCTTAATCGTTTTGACAGCTCGTTCCGACTCGCCGTTCGATTGGGGAAATCTCGGACTGCTGGTTGTGTGCACAAAGTCATAATGTGCAGCGAAGGCTTGCATGTCCTGTCCCGAAAATTGGGGCCCGTTATCAGATATCAAAGTCTCTGGAATTCCATGCCGAGCGAACATCGATTTGAAGTGAACTATGACATCTGATGATCTTGTTGGGCCTAGTTTGGCTATCTCCACGTACCTGGAGTAGTAGTCAACCACGAGCAGATAGTTGCTACCGTTCAGGGAGAACAGGTCTGCCCCCAGCTTCTGCCAGGGCCTGTCGGGGAGTGTAGTTGGCATGAGTGGCTCACGCGTGTTCACCCGCTCTTCGAGGCACGCTCTACAGTTTAGAACTAGCTCCTCTATCTGACCGCTCAACCCTGGCCACCACACAGCCTGCCTTGCCCGGTCTCCGCACTTGACCACCCCCTGGTGGCCCTCGTGTATCCTTTCCAAAACACTGTTCCTCATTGTGGAGGGGATCACCAATCTCGTGCCCCTCAGCAGCAGCCCGTCATGCACACTCAGGACGGCGCGCTCCGCCCAGTAGAGCCTCACCGGCCCTTCCAGTCTGCTGCGGTCTGGCCACCCCTGCACGCAGTATTGCATGACCTGTGTGCACACACTGTCGCTGCCCAGCTGTTCCCTGAGATCGTGTAAGTAGCTGCTACTTGCTGGTAGGTTATCCATGATGGAGTCGACATAGATATTGGTGTCCTCCATCAGCTCTTTGTCCCGTCCGGTGCCGCCATCCCCCAGAGGCGCACGCGACAGGGTGTCGGCTGTAGTCAGACTCTTCCCCGCAACGTGAGTGACGAAGTAGGAGTATCTCATGAGACGCATACGGAACCGCTGTATCCGTGGTGGGAGAGCGTCGAGCGCCTGTCCCCCTAGCAGGCTCACCAGTGGCTTATGGTCTGTTTCCAACTCGAAATGCAGACCCAGGATAAAGTCATTGAACCTCTCACACGCCCAGGTCAGGGCCAGAGCCTCCTTTTCTACCTGGGCGTACCGCTGCTCTGTGGGTGTGAGAGACCTGGAGGCATACGCTACAGGTGCCCAGACGTCATTGTTTCTCTGTAGCATGACCGCTCCCAATCCGTATGACGAGGCATCTGCCGAAATCTTCAGGTCACGATTGGGATCGTACAGCTGGAGAACAGGTGTAGATGAGAGCTCTTGTTTGAGGTTGTCGAATGCCTTTTGCTGTTCGTGTCCCCAGACCCACAGGTTCTTCTTAGAAAGCAAGTCTCTCAGCGGCTTGTCCTTCTCCGCCAGATTAGGAATGAACTTCCCGAGCTGGTTGACCATGCCCAGGAAGCTCCTGAGCTTAGTCATGTCAGTTGGCCGGTCCATGTGTTGAACCGCTCTTGTTTTGTCCGGGTCTGACCTCACCCCCTCCGCGGAGACAACGTGTCCAAGGAACTTCACCTCTTGCACGCCAAACTCACATTTGTCCATGTTGAGAGTGATTCCAGCCTTTTGCGCCCTCTCCAGGACAACATGCACCCTTGCATCGTGCTCCACTTGAGATGAGCCCCATATGAGGACGTCGTCCATATGGCAGGCGACCCCTTCGAGACCCTCTGTGACCTCTGTCACCATCCGATTCTGGAAATGTTCTGGGGCAGAAGAAATTCCAAATGGTAGTCGATTGAAGTAGTAACGGCCGAATGGGGTGATAAATGTAGTGTAGAGTGCAGACTCCTTCGCCAGAGGAATCTGCCAGAACCCCATATTAGCATCCAGTTTAGTGAAGAGTTGTGCTCCTGCTAGCATGCCGAGGGTTTGGTCAACTGAGGGGAGCATAAACTTCTCTCTGCACACGGCCTCATTCAGAGGGGTTAAGTCCACACAGATGCGGACCTCGTCCTTCGCCTTCTTCGGGGCTACGACCATGCCGCAGCACCAGTCTGTAGGTTCCTCGATCCTGGTGATGACCCCCAGCTGCTCCATCCGCTTAAGCTCCGTCCTGACCTTTCCCATCAATGGGAGCGCCACTCGTCGTGGAACACTGAGTGCGAACGGTTTGGCATCAGGCTTGAGCTTGATTGTGTATTCCTTTTGCAACAGACCCAACCCCTCCCAGAGCTTTGGGTAGCTCTCCTTCACTGTGTCTAAGCTTATGCTATCTACTCTAGCTACTAGATTAAGCTTGACAGAGGCTGGTCTACTCAGCAGGGATGTATGGAGGTTTTTGACTATGTAAACATCCTCAGTTACAGTCCTGTCTCCATAGCACAACACTTCCCTCACAGCTCCCTTCACCTCTAGTGGCACCCGTCCGGGCCCAAACAGTGGCTTACATGGACTGATCAGCTTGTGCTCTGAGCCTGACTGAACTAGCTTTTCATACACCTGCTCTGGCATGACTGTAACATCTGCCCCTGTGTCGATCTTAAATCTGACCTTGGAGTCTCTGATGCCGATGTCCACAGTCCATGGGTCATCTCCTGCCTCCACACTACCTAAAAATATGCTGCTACTGTCCTCTGTGACAGCGTTCACACCACTGGCTGATTTGCATACTTTAGCATAATGGCCCAGTTTACCACAGTTGTGACAGACTACATTTTTAGCAGCACACTGTGATATTGGATGAGAAGGTTTACCACATCTGAAACAAGATTTATAATCCTCTCCTTTAGGAGGCCATTGCCTTGGTTTAGCCTGGGCATGAGGCTGTCCTTTGTTTACAGCCCAGGGTTTCCCCTTGCTAGCATGCACTGCATCCACCTCAATCTTGCTACTACTAGTCATCTCACTCCTTAGGTCAGTCTGTTGTCTCTTAATCTCCTCAGACTGCCTCGCCATGTTAATAGCTTTTGTCAGGGTTAAATCTTTGTCTAACTGCATCCTCTCTGATAGCCCTGTGTCTCTGAGACCAACTACCAATCTGTCCCGTAACAGTTCATTGTGCAGCCCCCCGTACTCACAGTTTTCACCTAAAGCATACAGTGCTGTAATGAATGAGTCCACAGATTCTGATGCTTGCTGCATCCTCTTGTTGAACCTGGCCCTCTCATAGATAACGTTCTTTTTGGGAATAAAGAAGCCATCGAATCCTTCCCTCACTGCGCTGTATTCTAACCGCTGTTGGGCGGTCAAGCTGAGACCGCGTAGCACGTCATCTGCTTCATCCCCCATGCAGTAAACCAGCGTGTTTACCTGGTTAGCTTCGGGTGAGTTGTTCAGGTTGCTTGCTAGTCTGAAGCGTTCAAACCTCCTGCTCCATTTTTCCCACTCTTGTGGTTTAGAAAAGTCAAAAGGTTCTGGAGGGTTTATAGTGAAAGTTGCAGACGGAAGAACTACCGCATTTTGCGCAGGTAATGGAGCTCTCGCTGCTCCTGCTTGTGCTTCTCCGTCCATTATTCTCCTCCGGCGCCGTCTCCTCCTTGGCATTAGCTGGTTAGCTTCCCGTTAGCCTCGAACAAACACTATGAAATCCCCCGTCGAACTCGGCTCAAAGTAGGTCCACTTCAGACACCATGTCGTGTAATGTGTTCCTATATACCTCAATGAGCCAGTCAGACAGTAGGTACCGTAGTTATAGCATTTAATGTAGCCGTGTGTATATCCATACAACAAGTCGTGAGCATACACAATTGCACTCTGAACTCTAGTCAAGTCCCGCCCACTCCTCTAGGCTATTGGCTTACACCACAGAAATCAGCAATGATATTTATATTTACATTTACATTTAGTCATTTAGCTGACGCTTTTATCCGAAGCTTTTATCCCTTAACACTTGTGTGTATTGAGCCGTACTGTATTGTACCCATTCTGCAATCTGTTAAATAAAGTTTTCATTCATTCATTCAGACAAGGAAACTCTGGGTAACTTGACAAAGACTTAGTCCAGCAGAAAACATAACACACAACTGTAAACAGACATAACACACAACTGTAAACATAACACACAACTGTAAACAGACATAACACACAACTGTAAACATAACACACAACTGTAAACAGACAGAACACACAACTGTAAACACAACACACAACTGTAAACAGACAGAACACACAACTGTAAACAGACATAACACACAACTGTAAACAGACAGAACACACAACTGTAAACAGACATAACACACAACTGTAAACAGACATAACACACAACTGTAAACAGACAGAACACACAACTGTAAACAGACAGAACACACAACTGTAAACAGACAGAACACACAACTGTAAACAGACAGAACACACAACTGTAAACAGACAGAACACACAACTGTAAACAGACATAACACACAACTGTAAACAGACATAACACACAACTGTAAACAGAATGAATGAATGAATGAATGAATGAATGAATGAATGAATGAATGAATGAATGAATGAATGAATGAATGAATGAATGAATGAATGAAAACTTTATTTAACAGATTGCAGAATGGGTACAATACAGTACGGCTCAATACATACAATTGTTAAGGGGATGCAGACCTGAGAAAGACGTTTGTCTTGTTTCCATCAGGGTCCCCCATTTTCAATTCATATAGACATTTATGACATACACAACATACATGACATTTATGGCATAGGGACATATAGGTATTTAGTACTGATACATTTGTGACATAAACGGTATTCAAATATACAGTACTGTTTCCCCTAGATCCTGACAGAGTATATACATATGATGGGGAGGGGATTGTACATTAGGAGGGGGTGGGTGGGTGGGAGAGAAATATACATACGGCGGGGAGGGAATATATACATGCGGTGGGGAGGAGACTGTCTATTAGGAGGTGGTGGGGGTTTTGGACATTTACGGTGGCCAGTTTCGAATTGCAGCCTCCCGTAGGTGCTCTTTAAGAGCGGTTTTGAATGTGGGCAGGGATTCACATTCCTTTACAGCTTTGGGTAGGGCGTTCCACATTGTTGTGGCATAATTGCGAAACGTGTTTAGTCCCTTGTTTGAGCCGAATCTGGGTTTAACATGATTTGTTGAGCTTCCTCTGGTGTAGTGGTTGTGGTATTCACTGACCTTTGGGAAGTATTTTGACATGTACATGGGTACCCCGGTCGTATAGTGTATCTTGTAGACCAGGCCCATTGCAAGTTGCTGTACTCTGTCGTCAGACATAACACACAACTGTAAACAGACATAACACACAACTGTAAACAGACATAACACACAACTGTAAACAGACATGACACACAACTGTAAACAGACATGACACACAACTGTAAACAGACAGAACACACAACTGTAAACAGACATAACACACAACTGTAAACAGACATAACACACAACTGTAAACAGACAGAACACACAACTGTAAACAGACATAACACACAACTGTAAACAGACAGAACACACAACTGTAAACAGACAGAACAGACAGAACACACAACTGTAAACAGACAGAACACACAACTGTAAACAGACATAACACACAACTGTAAACAGACAGAACACACAACTGTAAACAGACAGAACACACAACTGTAAACAGACAGAACACACTACTGTAAACATAACACACAACTGTAAACAGACATAACACACAACTGTAAACAGACAGAACACACAACTGATAGATTTAGTTCATTGATGATGCCTGGTAATATCTGATATCTGTGCTTAGGCTGCACACTGCTCTCTGTGTCTCTCTCCCCCTGCATGTGGCGTGACCTGATGACCTCTGGCTAGAGGTTCCTTCTACACAGGGCCCCGTGCACACACATGCAAAATCATGTAGCAGAACATGCAAAATCCTAGTTCCCTTGGCACTCTCTCTCTCTGGCACATCAGAGCACTCAAAGATAATTGATAGGTTTTTCAGTTATACATGCAAAATCATGTCCCTCCCTTTCAGCACACACACACACACACACACCAGCACACACACACCAGCACACACACACACACCAGCACACACACACCAACACACACACACACACCCACACTCTAGCACACACACACACACACCAGCACACACACACCAGCACACACACACACACACCAGCACACACACACACACCAGCACCCACACACCAACACACACACACACACACAAGCACACACCACACAAACACCCATACATACACACACAGAGACATACACACACCCCCCTCCCCTTTCTCAAGAGTGTATAAAGTGACATGTAATATGGACATTCTGCCTCTTTTGTCTACTGGTGATGTGCCCGCGCGGGGTGACGGACTGTCTTCTTCTCTAATGAATAAAAGCTCCGTTTGAGAAATACTCTGTCTCCGCTTCGTCTTTCGGCCGACTGGTCCACAACTAAATCAATTAAGAACTCACGACCAGGGATAGGCTAATCCCTAACAAATGGAGGTTCCGGAGTGAGAATTGATGTGGGCCAGCCGCAACCAAGGACGGAACGGGGAATGGGGACGCGGAGGAGGAGGAGACGGTGCAGAGGATCCAGCAGTCACTACCAGCTGTCTGCAGCGCGTCTGACCCAGGGGTGAGCTACCAACGGCAGCCCCTCAGACGTCCGTGACCAGACCACCAGACGACCGGATGACAGGCAGGAGGAGACGAAGGACAGACGGGCCAGGATGAGAGGCGACCGGAGGAGATGGCAGCTGTGCGAGAGGCCGGAGAGGAACACCGCAGCCAGGCACCGCGGAGACCGCAGATCAATCACCGCTGATCGTCGTCTACGACACGCAGTTCGTCCACAACGAGAACGGGGGAAGCGGCCGCAGGAGAGACACTGAGCTGAGTTGGAGTGATGGTGGGGCCGGCCGGCGAGAGGTGGAGAGGACAGTCTGAGACACTGGGAAGGCGGCGGACCAGGGGAGACACGTTTGTCTAGGGGACCGCACCCTGGAACGGGGACCAACCTCAGGAGGTCAGCCCTTGCCCTCCAGAAGACGGGGCCGACCCAGGTGGGCGGTGCACTGTGACAGAGGGAAGGTAGCGCCCTGATGGACGTTGTGTGTGCCTGAGTAAGGGGGGTCCAACGGGGTTACTGTATCTTCTGTTAGGTTGCCAGAATCTGTGTTTCTCTCTTTCTTCTCTCTCTCTCTCCCGCTTTCTCCCCTCCCTCTATCTCTCTCTCTGCTCTCCTGATGTTGATTATCCCGTCTGGTGTTGGATGTGATGCATGTAATGAGGTGACAATCGACGGATACAGATCAATGAACTGTGTGTTGACGTTTTATTTAACGTCAAAAGGGGGAATTGATAGATTTAGTTCATTGATGATGCCTGGTAATATCTGATATCTGTGCTTAGGCTGCACACTGCTCTCTGTGTCTCTCTCCCCCTGCATGTGGCGTGACCTGATGACCTCTGGCTGAAGGCCCCTTCCACACACAGGGCCGGCTCCCTCCTCACACACATGCACGCGCACATGCACACACACTCACGCGCACATGCACACACACTCACGTGCACACACACACACTCACGTACACACGCGCACAAGCTGTCGCCCATGAGGAGTTATGGAGATGTTGTTCAGAGAATAGGGGCTCCCTGAGTACATCTGGAACCAATTAGCCCAGAAGCCCCCCTTCTTCTGACCAAGCACACACATGCAAAATCATGTAGCAGAACATGCAAAATCCTAGTTCCCTTGGCACTCTCTCTCTCTGGCACATCAGAGCACTCAAAGATAATTGATAGGTTTTTCAGTTATACATGCAAAATCATGTCCCTCCCTTTCAGCACACACACACACACACACACACACACACACACACACACACACACACACACACACACACAAGCACACACCACACAAACACCCATACATACACACACAGAGACATACACACACACCCCCCTCCCCTTTCTCAAGAGTGTATAAAGTGACATGTAATATGGACATTCTGCCTCTTTTGTCTACTGGTGATGTGCCCGCGCGGGGTGACTGACTGTCTTCTTCTCTAATGAATAAAAGCTCCGTTTGAGAAATACTCTGTCTCCGCTTCGTCTTTCGGCCGACTGGTCCACAACTAAATCAATTAAGAACTCACGACCAGGGATAGGCTAATCCCTAACTAATGGAGGTTCCGGAGTGAGAATTGATGTGGGCCAGCCGCAACAAGGACGGAACGGGGAATGGGGACGCGGAGGAGGAGGAGACGGTGCAGAGGATCCAGCAGTCACTACCAGCTGTCTGCAGCGCGTCTGAACCAGGGGTGAGATACCAGCAGCCCCCCAGACGTCCGTGACCAGACCACCAGACGACCGGATGACAGGCAGGAGGAGACGAAGGACAGACGGGCCAGGATGAGAGGCGACCGGAGGAGATGGCAGCTGTGCGAGAGGCCGGAGAGGAACACCGCAGCCAGGCACCGCGGAGACCGCAGATCAATCACCGCTGATCGTCGTCTACGACACGCAGTTCATCCACGACTAGAACGGGGGAAGCGGCCGCAGGGGAGACACTGAGCTGAGTTGGAGTGATGGTGGGCCGGCCGGCGAGAGGTGGAGAGGACAGTCTGAGACACTGGGAAGGCAGCGGACCGGAGGAGGCACGTTTGCCTAGGGGACCGCACCCTGGAACGGGGACCAACCTCAGGAGGTCAGCCCTTGCCCTCCAGAAGACGGGGCCGACCCAGGTGGGCGGTGCACTGTGACAGAGGGAAGGTAGCGCCCTGATGGACGTTGTGTGTGCCTGAGTAAGGGGGGTCCAACGGGGTTACTGTATCTTCTGTTAGGTTACCAGAATCTGTGTTTCTCTCTTTCTTCTCTCTCTCTCTCCCGCTTTCTCCCCTCCCTCTATCTCTCTCTCTGCTCTCCTGATGTTGATTATCCCGTCTGGTATTGGATGTGATGCATGTAATGAGGTGACAATCGACGGATACAGATCAATGAACTGTGTGTTGACGTTTTATTTAACGTCAAAAGGGGGAATTGATAGATTTAGTTCATTGATGATGCCTGCTAATATCTGATATCTGTGCTTAGGCTGCACACTGCTCTCTGTGTCTCTCTCCCCCTGCATGTGGCGTGACCTGATGACCTCTGGCTAGAGGTTCCTTCTACACAGGGCCCCGTGCACACACATGCAAAATCATGTAGCAGAACATGCAAAATCCTAGTTCCCTTGGCACTCTCTCTCTCTGGCACATCAGAGCACTCAAAGATAATTGATAGGTTTTTCAGTTATACATGCAAAATCATGTCCCTCCCTTTCAGCACACACACACACACACACACACACACACACACAAGCACACACCACACAAACACCCATACATACACACACAGAGACATACACACACACCCCCTCCCCTTTCTCAAGAGTGTATAAAGTGACATGTAATATGGACATTCTGCCTCTTTTGTCTACTGGTGATGTGCCCGCGCGGGGTGACGGACTGTCTTCTTCTCTAATGAATAAAAGCTCCGTTTGAGAAATACTCTGTCTCCGCTTCGTCTTTCGGCCGACTGGTCCACAACTAAATCAATTAAGAACTCACGACCAGGGATAGGCTAATCCCTAACACAACTGTAAACAGACAGAACACACAACTGTAAACAGACATAACACACAACTGAAAAACAGACATAACACACAACTGTAAACAGACAGAACACACAACTGTAAACAGACAGAACACACAACTGTAAACAGACATAACACACAACTGTAAACAGACATAACACACAACTGTAAACAGACATAACACACAACTGTAAACAGACATAACACACAACTGTAAACAGACAGAACACACAACTGGGCCCTATTCCCCGTACCTGGTTCAACTAAGTCGATCAAGATGTCATTATCCAGATTCAGTTAACCCGATGTTTGAAGCCGGGATTTTCCTGTTCCTCGAAGGTGGATTCAGTCTCGTTAACTCAAGCCAGACTTGAGACCCAGGATAAGTGCGCGCAGCCGCTCCAGTTGAAAAGCCAGCACGTATCGATAGCAGAGATCCTGATTCTCTAGCGGCATTGATTGATTAATTGATTTAAAACTTTATTAACATATTGCAGTACGGCTCAATCGCCTCGCCGACAAGTTAAATGCGTTATCTATAGGCTAATTTTAAGTCCCTCATTACCTCAATCAATCAGATTATATTTCTTTAAACTTGCCTGCTGGATTGAATAATCAAATGAGATCTTGCTAGCGAAAATAATTAGTTAAACTGTTATACAGGATAACGATACGGCTCTCTACCCATTGATTGATGTATGGTCGATCTTTTACTTATCTCCACTGTGGTGTAACGGGTTCTTCTTTTGACTTTCACGCAGACGACCGGGGTTCGAAACCTAGTCTTCCCCTTCTTTTTGCGATGTAGGAATAATTCAATTTGGTGCACGTTGAGAGCTATATAAAGAATGACATCCTCAATGCATGTAGATTTCTAATATTTTAACTTAAACCTAGCCTACTTTGGCGTATAATCATTAATATTATATTCCAAAAAATGATATTGGAAACACGGGGTTTCGAACACCGGTCGCTGGGTTGCCAGGATTGAGCACTACCGCTGCGCCACTGTGCCAGATGGGATAAATCCATTGTTTATACATTAATGAACGAGAGACCCGTGTTTAGAATATTCTTTATTTTGAATGCAGTTTTATCTCTTTATCCTCATTCATTAATGTGACGTCAACGGCTCATTCAATTTCTCAAATCCGTCAAACAGCGCATCTCATCAGACATCTTAATCCCAGTTACAATTAAAATAACCACATAATGTGTACATCGCACCGAGCGAGCGCCACGGTATATATAACGTGCATTATTTAGGACAAAGTGAATTTAGTATCAGCATTTTGGGTCTATTTTACATTTCAAAAGCCCCCTCTGGAAGAATGGAGCACAAAAACGTAATTCAGAATGGTATAATGCAGATCGTAGACTGTGGGAATAATTTCAGGAAACGGGCTGTCACTTCTTTGCGGGGGCGTGGCGATGGTTGATCCGGCTAACTTGAACTTAAACCCTGCTTTCGACCAGGCTCAAACTTTTGGATCTGTTGTCATGGTGATTTGGACAATCCAGGTACGGGGAACCGGAAAGTCCGGCTTAAGTCAGACTTCACCGAAAGTTATCCGGCTAACTCAGTTATCCAGGTACGGGGAACGGGGCCGGGGAAAGAAGGTGATTTCTATGTTTTCATGGCCGTAATTTCATTGAGCTGTTAGTTCAGATTCAGTGTCCTCCGATGACATCACTGGAGGACATATTCAAACTCACTAACTTGCCACAATTGTCATGCAGCACGTGTGCAGAACGTGTACAGTTGGACGTGTGTAGTAATAATAACAATAATAATAATAATAATAATAATATAATAATAATAATAATAATAATAATAATAATAATAATAATAATAATAATAATAATAATAATAATAATAATAATAATAATAATAATAATAATAATAATAATAATAATAATAATAATAATAATAATAATAATAATAATAATAATAATAATAATAATAATAATAATAATAATAATAATAATAATAATAATAATAATAATAATAATAATAATAATAATAATAATAATAATAATAATAATAATAATAATAATAATAATAATAATAATAATAATAATAATAGCCCCTTTTAACTAAAAGAAGGCACGGCTGAAGCCAATCAGAATGTAGCTGAGCGTGTCTGTGTCACCTGCCAGCCAATCAGAATGTAGCTGAGCGTGTCTGTGTCACCTGCCAGCCAATCAGAATGTAGCTGAGCGTGCCTGTGTCACCTGCCAGCCAATCAGAATGTAGCTGAGCGTGCCTGTGTCACCTGCCAGCCAATCAGAATGTAGCTGAGCGTGCCTGTGTCACCTGCCAGCCAATCAGAATGTAGCTGAGCGTGCCTGTGTCACCTGCCAGCCAATCAGAATGTAGCTGAGCGTGCCTGTGTCACCTGCCAGCCAATCAGAATGTAGCTGAGCGTGCCTGTGTCACCTGCCACGGCCTCACCACTTCCTGCCGCGGGGGTGAAGAGACGAGGAGCCACCAGCGAGTCGAAGCGTCACTCACTCTCATCACGCTCTGCCTCTGGAAGGACCCAGCGTCAGACTCTGCCACACTCTGGTTGAGTTCCCTGAGACCAGAGGAGCGTCTGAAGACTCTGGTTGAGTTCCCTGAGACCAGAGGAGCGTCTGAAGACTCTGTTTGAGTTCCCTGAGACCAGAGGAGAGTCTGAAGACTCTGGTTGAGTTCCCTGAGACCAGAGGAGCGTCTGAAGACTCTGGTTGAGTTCCCTGAGACCAGAGAAGCGTCTGAAGACTCTGTTTGAGTTCCCTGAGACCAGAGAAGCGTCTGAAGACTCTGTTTGAGTTCCCTGAGACCAGAGGAGCGTCTGAAGACTCTGTTTGAGTTCCCTGAGACCACAGGAGCGTCTGAAGACTCTGTTTGAGTTCCCTGACACCAGAGGAGCGTCTGAAGACTCTGGTTGAGTTCCCTGACACCAGAGAAGCGTCTGAAGACTCTGTTTGAGTTCCCTGAGACCAGAGGAGCGTCTGAAGACTCTGGTTGAGTTCCCTGAGACCAGAGGAGCGTCTGAAGACTCTGTTTGAGTTCCCTGACACCAGAGGAGCGTCTGAAGACTCTGGTTGAGTTCCCTGAGACCAGAGGAGAGTCTGAAGACTCTGTTTGAGTTCCCTGAGACCAGAGAAGCGTCTGAAGACTCTGGTTGAGTTCCCTGAGACCAGAGGAGCGTCTGAAGACTCTGTTTGAGTTCCCTATTTAATTAGTATATTTGTTTCTCTGGCCGAACTAACGTTAACGTTATTAATCCTGCGGCCGCTCTTTATTTAAAAACAGCCAATCAAATCCCCATCAATGGAAAATGAACCCGCCCATACCCATGCTGATTGGTCCTAGAAAGCGGGGATCTTTGATTAAACACCTGCTATGAGAAGAATAGACAGTCAGAGTGACGAGCTACAGAAGATGGCCACAAACGATAGTACGAGTGATGAAGAGGACGAAACGGAACATTT
>NW_028174185.1:102500-118700 GCF_963971535.1 Notolepis coatsorum
ACTCTATATCAGTGATGGCTGTTTACTGCAGAGTGGAGGGACTGGGAGACCCATGTTACTGACCAGTCACTATATCAGTGATGTCTGTTTACTACAGAGTGGAGGGACTGGGAGACCCATGTTACTGACCAGACACTCTATATCAGTGATGACTGTTTACTGCAGAGTGGAGGGACTGGGATACCCATGTTACTGACCAGACACTCTATATCAGTGATGACTGTTTACTGCAGAGTGGAGGGACTGAGAGACCCATGTTACTGACCTGACACTCTGTATCAGTGATGGCTGTTTACTGCAGAGTGGAGGGACTGGGAGACCCATGTTACTGACCAGTCACTATATCAGTGATGTCTGTTTACTACAGAGTGGAGGGACTGGGAGACCCATGTTACTGACCAGACACTCTATATCAGTGATGACTGTTTACTGCAGAGTGGAGGGACTGGGAGACCCATGTTACTGACCAGACACTCTATATCAGTGATGACTGTTTACTGCAGAGTGGAGGGACTGAGAGACCCATGTTACTGACCTGACACTCTGTATCAGTGATGACTGTTTACTGCAGAGTGGAGGGACTGGGAGACCCATGTTACTGACCAGACACTCTATATCAGTGATGACTGTTTACTGCAGAGTGGAGGGTCTGAGAGACCCATGTTACTGACCAGACACTCTATATCAGTGATGGCTGTTTACTGCAGAGTGGAGGGACTGAGAGACCCATGTTACTGACCAGACACTCTATATCAGTGATGACTGTTTACTGCAGAGTGGAGGGACTGGGAGACCCATGTTACTGACCAGACACTCTATATCAGTGATGACTGTTTACTGCAGAGTGGAGGGACTGGGAGACCCATGTTACTGACCAGACACTCTGTATCAGTGATGACTGTTTACTACAGAGCAGGAGGGACTGAGAGACCCATGTTACTGACCAGACACTCTATATCAGTGATGACTGTTTACTGCAGAGTGGAGGGACTGGGAGACCCATGTTACTGACCAGACACTCTGTATCAGTGATGGCTGTTTACTGCAGAGTGGAGGGACTGGGAGACCCATGTTACTGACCAGACACTCTATATCAGTGATGGCTGTTTACTGCAGAGTGGAGGGACTGGGAGACCCATGTTACTGACCAGACACTCTATATCAGTGATGACTGTTTACTGCAGAGCGGAGGGACTGGGAGACCCATGTTACTGACCAGACACTCTATATCAGTGATGACTGTTTACTGCAGAGTGGAGGGACTGGGAGACCCATGTTACTGACCAGACACTCTGTATCAGTGATGGCTGTTTACTGCAGAGTGGAGGGACTGGGAGACCCATGTTACTGACCAGACACTATATCAGTGATGACTGTTTACTACAGAATGGAGGGACTGGGAGACCCATGTTACTGACCAGACACTATATATCAGTGATGGCTGTTTACTACAGAGTGGAGGGACTGGGAGACCCATGTTACTGACCAGACACTCTATATCAGTGATGGCTGTTTACTGCAGAGTGGAGGGACTGGGAGACCCATGTTACTGACCAGACACTCTATATCAGTGATGGCTGTTTACTGCAGAGTGGAGGGACTGGGAGACCCATGTTACTGACCAGTCACTATATCAGTGATGTCTGTTTACTACAGAGTGGAGGGACTGGGAGACCCATGTTACTGACCAGACACTCTATATCAGTGATGACTGTTTACTGCAGAGTGGAGGGACTGGGAGACCCATGTTACTGACCAGACACTCTATATCAGTGATGACTGTTTACTGCAGAGTGGAGGGACTGAGAGACCCATGTTACTGACCTGACACTCTGTATCAGTGATGGCTGTTTACTGCAGAGTGGAGGGACTGGGAGACCCATGTTACTGACCAGTCACTATATCAGTGATGTCTGTTTACTACAGAGTGGAGGGACTGGGAGACCCATGTTACTGACCAGACACTCTATATCAGTGATGACTGTTTACTGCAGAGTGGAGGGACTGGGAGACCCATGTTACTGACCAGACACTCTATATCAGTGATGACTGTTTACTGCAGAGTGGAGGGACTGAGAGACCCATGTTACTGACCTGACACTCTGTATCAGTGATGACTGTTTACTGCAGAGTGGAGGGACTGGGAGACCCATGTTACTGACCAGACACTCTATATCAGTGATGACTGTTTACTGCAGAGTGGAGGGTCTGAGAGACCCATGTTACTGACCAGACACTCTATATCAGTGATGGCTGTTTACTGCAGAGTGGAGGGACTGAGAGACCCATGTTACTGACCAGACACTCTATATCAGTGATGACTGTTTACTGCAGAGTGGAGGGACTGGGAGACCCATGTTACTGACCAGACACTCTATATCAGTGATGACTGTTTACTGCAGAGTGGAGGGACTGGGAGACCCATGTTACTGACCAGACACTCTGTATCATGTATCTGTATGATATAACTACACCCCTCTCTCTAACCTGACCCTCTCTCTCTAACCTGACCCTCTCTCTCTAACCTGACCCTCTCTCTCTAACCTGACCCTCTCTCTCTAACCTGACCCTCTCTCTCTAACCTGACCCTCCTCTCTCTCTAACCTGACCCTCTCTCTCTAACCTGACCCTCCTCTCTCTCTAACCTGACCCTCTCTCTCTAACCTGACCCTCTCTCTCTAACCTGACCCTCTCTCTCTAACCTGACCCTCTCTCTCTAACCTGACCCTCTCTCTCTAACCTGACCCTCTCTCTCTAACCTGACCCTCTCTCTCTAACCTGACCCTCTCTCTCTAACCTGACCCTCTCTCTCTAACCTGACCCTCTCTCTCTAACCTGACCCTCTCTCTCTAACCTGACCCTCTCTCTCTAACCTGACCCTCTCTCTCTAACCTGACCCTCTCTCTCTAACCTGACCCTCTCTCTCTAACCTGACCCTCCTCTCTCTCTAACCTGACCCTCTCTCTCTAACCTGACCCTCTCTCTCTCTCTAACCTGACCCTCCTCTCTCTCTAACCTGACCCTCTCTCTCTAACCTGACCCTCTCTCTCTAACCTGACCCTCTCTCTCTAACCTGACCCTCCTCTCTCTCTAACCTGACCCTCTCTCTCTAACCTGACCCTCTCTCTCTAACCTGACCCTCTCTCTCTAACCTGACCTCCTCTCTCTCTAACCTGACCCTCTCTCTCTAACCTGACCCTCCTCTCTCTCTAACCTGACCCTCTCTCTCTAACCTGACCCTCTCTCTCTAACCTGACCCTCTCTCTCTAACCTGACCCTCTCTCTCTAACCTGACCCTCTCTCTCTAACCTGACCCTCTCTCTCTAACCTGACCCTCTCTCTCTAACCTGACCCTCTCTCTCTAACCTGACCCTCTCTCTCTAACCTGACCCTCTCTCTCTAACCTGACCCTCTCTCTCTAACCTGACCCTCTCTCTCTAACCTGACCCTCTCTCTCTAACCTGACCCTCTCTCTCTAACCTGACCCTCTCTCTCTAACCTGACCCTCTCTCTCTAACCTGACCCTCTCTCTCTAACCTGACCCTCTCTCTCTAACCTGACCCTCTCTCTCTAACCTGACCCTCTCTCTCTCTCTAACCTGACCCTCCTCTCTCTCTAACCTGACCCTCTCTCTCTAACCTGACCCTCTCTCTCTAACCTGACCCTCTCTCTCTAACCTGACCCTCTCTCTCTAACCTGACCCTCTCTCTCTAACCTGACCCTCTCTCTCTAACCTGACCCTCTCTCTCTAACCTGACCCTCTCTCTCTAACCTGACCCTCTCTCTCTAACCTGACCCTCTCTCTCTAACCTGACCCTCTCTCTCTCTAACCTGACTCTCTCTCTCTAACCTGACCCTCTCTCTCTAACCTGACCCTCTCTCTCTAACCTGACCCTCTCTCTCTAACCTGACCCTCTCTCTCTAACCTGACCCTCTCTCTCTAACCTGACCCTCTCTCTCTAACCTGACCCTCTCTCTCTAACCTGACCCTCCTCTCTCTCTAACCTGACCCTCTCTCTCTAACCTGACCCTCCTCTCTCTCTAACCTGACCCTCTCTCTCTAACCTGACCCTCTCTCTCTAACCTGACCCTCTCTCTCTAACCTGACCCTCTCTCTCTAACCTGACCCTCTCTCTCTAACCTGACCCTCTCTCTCTAACCTGACCATCTCTCTCTAACCTGACCCTCTCTCTCTAACCTGACCCTCTCTCTCTAACCTGACCCTCTCTCTCTAACCTGACCCTCTCTCTCTAACCTGACCCTCTCTCTCTAACCTGACCCTCTCTCTCTAACCTGACCCTCTCTCTCTAACCTGACCCTCTCTCTCTAACCTGACCCTCTCTCTCTAACCTGACCCTCTCTCTCTAACCTGACCCTCCTCTCTCTCTAACCTGACCCTCTCTCTCTAACCTGACCCTCTCTCTCTCTCTAACCTGACCCTCCTCTCTCTCTAACCTGACCCTCTCTCTCTAACCTGACCCTCTCTCTCTAACCTGACCCTCTCTCTCTAACCTGACCCTCCTCTCTCTCTAACCTGACCCTCTCTCTCTAACCTGACCCTCTCTCTCTAACCTGACCCTCTCTCTCTAACCTGACCCTCCTCTCTCTCTAACCTGACCCTCTCTCTCTAACCTGACCCTCCTCTCTCTCTAACCTGACCCTCTCTCTCTAACCTGACCCTCTCTCTCTAACCTGACCCTCTCTCTCTAACCTGACCCTCTCTCTCTAACCTGACCCTCTCTCTCTAACCTGACCCTCTCTCTCTAACCTGACCCTCTCTCTCTAACCTGACCCTCTCTCTCTAACCTGACCCTCTCTCTCTAACCTGACCCTCTCTCTCTAACCTGACCCTCTCTCTCTAACCTGACCCTCTCTCTCTAACCTGACCCTCTCTCTCTAACCTGACCCTCTCTCTCTAACCTGACCCTCTCTCTCTAACCTGACCCTCTCTCTCTAACCTGACCCTCTCTCTCTAACCTGACCCTCTCTCTCTAACCTGACCCTCTCTCTCTCTCTAACCTGACCCTCCTCTCTCTCTAACCTGACCCTCTCTCTCTAACCTGACCCTCTCTCTCTAACCTGACCCTCTCTCTCTAACCTGACCCTCTCTCTCTAACCTGACCCTCTCTCTCTAACCTGACCCTCTCTCTCTAACCTGACCCTCTCTCTCTAACCTGACCCTCTCTCTCTAACCTGACCCTCTCTCTCTAACCTGACCCTCTCTCTCTCTAACCTGACTCTCTCTCTCTAACCTGACCCTCTCTCTCTAACCTGACCCTCTCTCTCTAACCTGACCCTCTCTCTCTAACCTGACCCTCTCTCTCTAACCTGACCCTCTCTCTCTAACCTGACCCTCTCTCTCTAACCTGACCCTCTCTCTCTAAACTGACCCTCCTCTCTCTCTAACCTGACCCTCTCTCTCTAACCTGACCCTCTCTCTCTAACCTGACCCTCCTCTCTCTCTAACCTGACCCTCTCTCTCTAACCTGACCCTCTCTCTCTAACCTGACCCTCTCTCTCTAACCTGACCCTCCTCTCTCTCTAACCTGACCCTCTCTCTCTAACCTGACCCTCTCTCTCTAACCTGACCCTCTCTCTCTAACCTGACCCTCTCTCTCTAACCTGACCCTCTCTCTCTAACCTGACCCTCTCTCTCTAACCTGACCCTCTCTCTCTAACCTGACCCTCTCTCTCTAACCTGACCCTCTCTCTCTAACCTGACCCTCTCTCTCTAACCTGACCCTCTCTCTCTAACCTGACCCTCTCTCTCTAACCTGACCCTCTCTCTCTAACCTGACCCTCTCTCTCTAACCTGACCCTCTCTCTCTAACCTGACCCTCTCTCTCTAACCTGACCCTCTCTCTCTAACCTGACCCTCTCTCTCTAACCTGACCCTCTCTCTCTAACCTGACCCTCTCTCTCTAACCTGACCCTCTCTCTCTCTCTAACCTGACCCTCCTCTCTCTCTAACCTGACCCTCTCTCTCTAACCTGACCCTCTCTCTCTAACCTGACCCTCTCTCTCTAACCTGACCCTCTCTCTCTAACCTGACCCTCTCTCTCTAACCTGACCCTCTCTCTCTAACCTGACCCTCTCTCTCTAACCTGACCCTCTCTCTCTAACCTGACCCTCTCTCTCTAACCTGACCCTCTCTCTCTCTAACCTGACTCTCTCTCTCTAACCTGACCCTCTCTCTCTAACCTGACCCTCTCTCTCTAACCTGACCCTCTCTCTCTAACCTGACCCTCTCTCTCTAACCTGACCCTCTCTCTCTAACCTGACCCTCTCTCTCTAACCTGACCCTCTCTCTCTAAACTGACCCTCCTCTCTCTCTAACCTGACCCTCTCTCTCTAACCTGACCCTCTCTCTCTAACCTGACCCTCTCTCTCTAACCTGACCCTCTCTCTCTCTAACCTGACCCTCTCTCTCTAACCTGACCCTCTCTCTCTAACCTGACCCTCTCTCTCTAACCTGACCCTCTCTCTCTAACCTGACCCTCTCTCTCTAACCTGACCCTCTCTCTCTAACCTGACCCTCTCTCTCTAACCTGACCCTCTCTCTCTAACCTGACCCTCTCTCTCTAACCTGACCCTCCTCTCTAACCTGACCCTCTCTCTCTAACCTGACCCTCTCTCTCTAACCTGACCCTCTCTCTCTAACCTGACCCTCTCTCTCTAACCTGACCCTCTCTCTCTAACCTGACCCTCTCTCTCTAACCTGACCCTCTCTCTCTAACCTGACCCTCTCTCTCTCTAACCTGACCCTCTCTCTCTAACCTGACCCTCTCTCTCTAACCTGACCCTCCTCTCTAACCTGACCCTCTCTCTCTAACCTGACCCTCTCTCTCTAACCTGACCCTCTCTCTCTAACCTGACCCTCTCTCTCTAACCTGACCCTCTCTCTCTAACCTGACCCTCCTCTCTCTAACCTGACCCTCCTCTCTCTCTAACCTGACCCTCTCTCTCTAACCTGACCCTCTCTCTCTAACCTGACCCTCTCTCTCTAACCTGACCCTCTCTCTCTCTAACCTGACCCTCTCTCTCTAACCTGACCCTCTCTCTCTAACCTGACCCTCTCTCTCTAACCTGACCCTCTCTCTCTAACCTGACCCTCTCTCTCTAACCTGACCCTCTCTCTCTAACCTGACCCTCTCTCTCTAACCTGACCCCCTCTCTCTAACCTGACCCTCTCTCTAACCTGACCCTCTCTCTCTAACCTGACCCTCTCTCTCTAACCTGACCCTCTCTCTCTAACCTGACCCTCTCTCTCTAACCTGACCCTCTCTCTCTAACCTGACCCTCTCTCTCTAACCTGACCCTCTCTCTCTAACCTGACCCTCTCTCTCTAACCTGACCCTCTCTCTCTAACCTGACCCTCTCTCTCTAACCTGACCCTCTCTCTCTAACCTGACCCTCTCTCTCTAACCTGACCCTCTCTCTCTAACCTGACCCTCTCTCTCTAACCTGACCCTCCTCTCTCTAACCTGACCCTCTCTCTCTAACCTGACCCTCTCTCTCTAACCTGACCCTCCTCTCTCTAACCTGACCCTCTCTCTCTAACCTGACCCTCTCTCTCTAACCTGACCCTCTCTCTCTAACCTGACCCTCTCTCTCTAACCTGACCCTCTCTCTCTAACCTGACCCTCTCTCTCTCTAACCTGACCCTCTCTCTCTAACCTGACCCTCTCTCTCTAACCTGACCCTCTCTCTCTACCCTGACCCTCTCTCTCTAACCTGACCCTCTCTCTCTAACCTGACCCTCTCTCTCTAACCTGACCCTCTCTCTCTAACCTGACCCTCTCTCTCTAACCTGACCCTCTCTCTCTAACCTGACCCTCTCTCTCTAACCTGACCCTCTCTCTCTAACCTGACCCTCTCTCTCTAACCTGACCCTCTCTCTCTAACCTGACCCTCTCTCTCTAACCTGACCCTCTCTCTCTTACCTGACCTCAACATTTCAAACGATGATGCCTCTAGCCTAGCTTAACCCTTTCACTGCCACACGCACCTCTAGCCTCTTAACCCTTTCACTGCCACACGCACCTCTAGCCTCTTAACCCTTTCACTGCCACACGCACCTCTAGCCTCATAACCCTTTCACTGCCACACGCACCTCTAGCCTCTTAACCCTTTCACTGCCACACGCACCTCTAGCCTCTTAACCCTTTCACTGCCACACGCACCTCTAGCCTTAACCCTTTCACTGCCACATGCACCTCTAGCCTCTTAACCCTTTCACTGCCACACGCACCTCTAGCCTCTTAACCCTTTCACTGCCACACGCACCTCTAGCCTCTTAACCCTTTCACTGCCACACGCACCTCTAGCCTCTTAACCCTTTCACTGCCACACGCACCTCTAGCCTCTTAACCCTTTCACTGCCACACGCACCTCTAGCCTCTTAACCCTTTCACTGCCACACGCACCTCTAGCCTCTTAACCCTTTCACTGCCACACGCACCTCTAGCCTCTTAACCCTTTCACTGCCACGCGCACCTCTAGCCTCTTAACCCTTTCACTGCCACACGCACCTCTAGCCTCTTAACCCTTTCACTGCCACACGCACCTCTAGCCTCTTAACCCTTTCACTGCCACACGCACCTCTAGCCTCTTAACCCTTTCACTGCCACACGCACCTCTAGCCTCTTAACCCTTTCACTGCCACACGCACCTCTAGCCTCTTAACCCTTTCACTGCCACACGCACCTCTAGCCTCTTAACCCTTTCACTGCCACACGCACCTCTAGCCTAGCTTAACCCTTTCACTGCCACACGCACCTCTAGCCTCTTAACCCTTTCACTGCCACACGCACCTCTAGCCTCTTAACCCTTTCACTGCCACACGCACCTCTAGCCTCTTAACCCTTTCACTGCCACACGCACCTCTAGCCTAGCTTAACCCTTTCACTCCCACACGCACCTCTAGCCTAGCTTAACCCTTTCACTGCCATACGCACCTCTAGCCTCTTAACCCTTTCACTGCCACACGCACCTCTAGCCTCTTAACCCTTTCACTGCCACACGCACCTCTAGCCTCTTAACCCTTTCACTGCCACACGCACCTCTAGCCTCTTAACCCTTTCACTGCCACACGCACCTCTAGCCTCTTAACCCTTTCACTGCCACTCGCACCTCTAGCCTCTTAACCCTTTCACTGCCACACGCACCTCTAGCCTCTTAACCCTTTCACTCCCACACGCACCTCTAGCCTCTTAACCCTTTCACTGCCACAAGCACCTCTAGCCTCTTAACCCTTTCACTGCCACACGCACCTCTAGCCTCTTAACCCTTTCACTGCCACACGCACCTCTAGCCTCTTAACCCTTTCACTGCCACACGCACCTCTAGCCTCTTAACCCTTTCACTGCCACACGCACCTCTAGCCTCTTAACCCTTTCACTGCCACATGCACCTCTAGCCTCTTAACCCTTTCACTGCCACACGCACCTCTAGCCTCTTAACCCTTTCACTGCCACACGCACCTCTAGCCTCTTAACCCTTTCACTGCCACACGCACCTCTAGCCTCTTAACCCTTTCACTGCCACACGCACCTCTAGCCTCTTAACCCTTTCACTGCCACACGCACCTCTAGCCTCTTAACCCTTTCACTGCCACACGCACCTCTAGCCTCTTAACCCTTTCACTGCCACACGCACCTCTAGCCTCTTAACCCTTTCACTGCCACACGCACCTCTAGCCTTAACCCTTTCACTGCCACATGCACCTCTAGCCTCTTAACCCTTTCACTGCCACACGCACCTCTAGCCTCTTAACCCTTTCACTGCCACACGCACCTCTAGCCTCTTAACCCTTTCACTGCCACACGCACCTCTAGCCTCTTAACCCTTTCACTGCCACACGCACCTCTAGCCTCTTAACCCTTTCACTGCCACACGCACCTCTAGCCTCTTAACCCTTTCACTGCCACACGCACCTCTAGCCTCTTAACCCTTTCACTGCCACACGCACCTCTAGCCTCTTAACCCTTTCACTGCCACACGCACCTCTAGCCTCTTAACCCTTTCACTGCCACACGCACCTCTAGCCTCTTAACCCTTTCACTGCCACACGCACCTCTAGCCTAGCTTAACCCTTTCACTGCCACACGCACCTCTAGCCTCTTAACCCTTTCACTGCCACACGCACCTCTAGCCTCTTAACCCTTTCACTGCCACACGCACCTCTAGCCTCTTAACCCTTTCACTGCCACACGCACCTCTAGCCTCTTAACCCTTTCACTGCCACACGCACCTCTAGCCTCTTAACCCTTTCACTGCCACACGCACCTCTAGCCTCTTAACCCTTTCACTGCCACACGCACCTCTAGCCTCTTAACCCTTTCACTGCCACACGCACCTCTAGCCTCTTAACCCTTTCACTGCCACACGCACCTCTAGCCTCTTAACCCTTTCACTGCCACACGCACCTCTAGCCTAGCTTAACCCTTTCACTGCCACACGCACCTCTAGCCTCTTAACCCTTTCACTGCCACACGCACCTCTAGCCTCTTAACCCTTTCACTGCCACACGCACCTCTAGCCTAGCTTAACCCTTTCACTGCCACACGCACCTCTAGCCTCTTAACCCTTTCACTGCCACACGCACCTCTAGCCTCTTAACCCTTTCACTGCCACACGCACCTCTAGCCTCTTAACCCTTTCACTGCCACACGCACCTCTAGCCTCTTAACCCTTTCACTGCCACACGCACCTCTAGCCTAGCTTAACCCTTTCACTGCCACACGCACCTCTAGCCTAGCTTAACCCTTTCACTGCCACACACACCTCTAGCCTAGCTTAACCCTTTCACTGCCACACGCACCTCTAGCCTCTTAACCCTTTCACTGCCACACGCACCTCTAGCCTCTTAACCCTTTCACTGCCACACGCACCTCTAGCCTCTTAACCCTTTCACTGCCACACGCACCTCTAGCCTCTTAACCCTTTCACTGCCACACGCACCTCTAGCCTCTTAACCCTTTCACTGCCACACGCACCTCTAGCCTCTTAACCCTTTCACTGCCACACGCACCTCTAGCCTCTTAACCCTTTCACTGCCGCACGCACCTCTAGCCTCTTAACCCTTTCACTGCCACACGCACCTCTAGCCTCTTAACCCTTTCACTGCCACACGCACCTCTAGCCTCTTAACCCTTTCACTGCCACACGCACCTCTAGCCTCTTAACCCTTTCACTGCCACACGCACCTCTAGCCTCTTAACCCTTTCACTGCCACACGCACCTCTAGCCTCTTAACCCTTTCACTGCCACATGCACCTCTAGCCTCTTAACCCTTTCACTGCCACACGCACCTCTAGCCTCTTAACCCTTTCACTGCCACACGCACCTCTAGCCTCTTAACCCTTTCACTGCCACACGCACCTCTAGCCTCTTAACCCTTTCACTGCCACACGCACCTCTAGCCTCTTAACCCTTTCACTGCCACACGCACCTCTAGCCTCTTAACCCTTTCACTGCCACACGCACCTCTAGCCTAGCTTAACCCTTTCACTGCCACACGCACCTCTAGCCTCTTAACCCTTTCACTGCCACACGCACCTCTAACCTCTTAACCCTTTCACTGCCACACGCACCTCTAGCCTCTTAACCCTTTCACTGCCACACGCACCTCTAGCCTCTTAACCCTTTCACTGCCACACGCACCTCTAGCCTCTTAACCCTTTCACTGCCACACGCACCTCTAGCCTCTTAACCCTTTCACTGCCACACGCACCTCTAGCCTCTTAACCCTTTCACTGCCACACGCACCTCTAGCCTCTTAACCCTTTCACTGCCACACGCACCTCTAGCCTCTTAACCCTTTCACTGCCACACGCACCTCTAGCCTAGCTTAACCCTTTCACTGCCACACGCACCTCTAGCCTCTTAACCCTTTCACTGCCACACGCACCTCTAGCCTCTTAACCCTTTCACTGACACACGCACCTCTAGCCTCTTAACCCTTTCACTGACACACGCACCTCTAGCCTCTTAACCCTTTCACTGCCACACGCACCTCTAGCCTCTTAACCCTTTCACTGCCACACGCACCTCTAGCCTCTTAACCCTTTCACTGCCACACGCACCTCTAGCCTCTTAACCCTTTCACTGCCACACGCACCTCTAGCCTCTTAACCCTTTCACTGCCACACGCACCTCTAGCCTCTTAACCCTTTCACTGCCACACGCACCTCTAGCCTCTTAACCCTTTCACTGCCACACGCACCTCTAGCCTCTTAACCCTTTCACTGCCACACGCACCTCTAGCCTCTTAACCCTTTCACTGCCACACGCACCTCTAGCCTCTTAACCCTTTCACTGCCACACGCACCTCTAGCCTCTTAACCCTTTCACTGCCACACGCACCTCTAGCCTAGCTTAACCCTTTCACTGCCACACGCACCTCTAGCCTCTTAACCCTTTCACTGCCACACGCACCTCTAGCCTCTTAACCCTTTCACTGCCACACGCACCTCTAGCGTCTTAACCCTTTCACTGCCACACGCACCTCTAGCCTCTTAACCCTTTCACTGCCACACGCACCTCTAGCCTCTTAACCCTTTCACTGCCACATGCACCTCTAGCCTCTTAACCCTTTCACTGCCACACGCACCTCTAGCCTCTTAACCCTTTCACTGCCACACGCACCTCTAGCCTCTTAACCCTTTCACTGCCACACGCACCTCTAGCCTCTTAACCCTTTCACTGCCACTCGCACCTCTAGCCTAGCTTAACCCTTTCACTGCCACACGCACCTCTTGCCTCTTAACCCTTTCACTGCCACACGCACCTCTAGCCTAGCTTAACCCTTTCACTGCCACACGCACCTCTTGCCTCTTAACCCTTTCACTGCCACACGCACCTCTAGCCTCTTAACCCTTTCACTGCCACACGCACCTCTAGCCTCTTAACCCTTTCACTGCCACACGCACCTCTAGCCTCTTAACCCTTTCACTGCCACACGCACCTCTAGCCTCTTAACCCTTTCACTGCCACACGCACCTCTAGCCTAGCTTAACCCTTTCACTGCCACACGCACCTCTAGCCTCTTAACCCTTTCACTGCCACACGCACCTCTAGCCTCTTAACCCTTTCACTGCCACACGCACCTCTAGCCTCTTAACCCTTTCACTGCCACACGCACCTCTAGCCTCTTAACCCTTTCACTGCCACACGCACCTCTAGCCTCTTAACCCTTTCACTGCCACTCGCACCTCTAGCCTCTTAACCCTTTCACTGCCACACGCACCTCTAGCCTCTTAACCCTTTCACTGCCACACGCACCTCTAGCCTCTTAACCCTTTCACTGCCACTCGCACCTCTAGCCTCTTAACCCTTTCACTGCCACACGCACCTCTAGCCTAGCTTAACCCTTTCACTGCCACACGCACCTCTTGCCTCTTAACCCTTTCACTGCCACACGCACCTCTAGCCTCTTAACCCTTTCACTGCCACACACACCTCTAGCCTCTTAACCCTTTCACTGCCACATGCACCTCTAGCCTCTTAACCCTTTCACTGCCACACGCACCTCTAGCCTAGCTTAACCCTTTCACTGCCACACGCACCTCTAGCCTCTTAACCCTTTCACTGCCACACGCACCTCTAACCTCTTAACCCTTTCACTGCCACACGCACCTCTAGCCTCTTAACCCTTTCACTGCCACACGCACCTCTAGCCTCTTAACCCTTTCACTGCCACACGCACCTCTAGCCTCTTAACCCTTTCACTGCCACACGCACCTCTAGCCTCTTAACCCTTTCACTGCCACACGCACCTCTAGCCTCTTAACCCTTTCACTGCCACACGCACCTCTAGCCTCTTAACCCTTTCACTGCCACACGCACCTCTAGCCTCTTAACCCTTTCACTGCCACACGCACCTCTAGCCTAGCTTAACCCTTTCACTGCCACACGCACCTCTAGCCTCTTAACCCTTTCACTGCCACACGCACCTCTAGCCTCTTAACCCTTTCACTGACACACGCACCTCTAGCCTCTTAACCCTTTCACTGCCACACGCACCTCTAGCCTCTTAACCCTTTCACTGCCACACGCACCTCTAGCCTCTTAACCCTTTCACTGCCACACGCACCTCTAGCCTCTTAACCCTTTCACTGCCACACGCACCTCTAGCCTCTTAACCCTTTCACTGCCACACGCACCTCTAGCCTCTTAACCCTTTCACTGCCACACGCACCTCTAGCCTCTTAACCCTTTCACTGCCACACGCACCTCTAGCCTCTTAACCCTTTCACTGCCACACGCACCTCTAGCCTCTTAACCCTTTCACTGCCACACGCACCTCTAGCCTCTTAACCCTTTCACTGCCACACGCACCTCTAGCCTCTTAACCCTTTCACTGCCACACGCACCTCTAGCCTCTTAACCCTTTCACTGCCACACGCACCTCTAGCCTAGCTTAACCCTTTCACTGCCACACGCACCTCTAGCCTCTTAACCCTTTCACTGCCACACGCACCTCTAGCCTCTTAACCCTTTCACTGCCACACGCACCTCTAGCCTCTTAACCCTTTCACTGCCACACGCACCTCTAGCCTCTTAACCCTTTCACTGCCACACGCACCTCTAGCCTCTTAACCCTTTCACTGCCACATGCACCTCTAGCCTCTTAACCCTTTCACTGCCACACGCACCTCTAGCCTCTTAACCCTTTCACTGCCACACGCACCTCTAGCCTCTTAACCCTTTCACTGCCACACGCACCTCTAGCCTCTTAACCCTTTCACTGCCACTCGCACCTCTAGCCTAGCTTAACCCTTTCACTGCCACACGCACCTCTTGCCTCTTAACCCTTTCACTGCCACACGCACCTCTAGCCTAGCTTAACCCTTTCACTGCCACACGCACCTCTTGCCTCTTAACCCTTTCACTGCCACACGCACCTCTAGCCTCTTAACCCTTTCACTGCCACACGCACCTCTAGCCTCTTAACCCTTTCACTGCCACACGCACCTCTAGCCTCTTAACCCTTTCACTGCCACACGCACCTCTAGCCTCTTAACCCTTTCACTGCCACACGCACCTCTAGCCTAGCTTAACCCTTTCACTGCCACACGCACCTCTAGCCTCTTAACCCTTTCACTGCCACACGCACCTCTAGCCTCTTAACCCTTTCACTGCCACACGCACCTCTAGCCTCTTAACCCTTTCACTGCCACACGCACCTCTAGCCTCTTAACCCTTTCACTGCCACACGCACCTCTAGCCTCTTAACCCTTTCACTGCCACTCGCACCTCTAGCCTCTTAACCCTTTCACTGCCACACGCACCTCTAGCCTCTTAACCCTTTCACTGCCACACGCACCTCTAGCCTCTTAACCCTTTCACTGCCACTCGCACCTCTAGCCTCTTAACCCTTTCACTGCCACACGCACCTCTAGCCTAGCTTAACCCTTTCACTGCCACACGCACCTCTAGCCTCTTAACCCTTTCACTGCCACACGCACCTCTAGCCTCTTAACCCTTTCACTGCCACACGCACCTCTAGCCTCTTAACCCTTTCACTGCCACATCGCACCTCTAGCCTCTTAACCCTTTCACTGCCACACGCACCTCTAGCCTCTTAACCCTTTCACTGCCACACGCACCTCTAGCCTAGCTTAACCCTTTCACTGCCACACGCACCTCTAGCCTCTTAACCCTTTCACTGCCACACGCACCTCTAGCCTCTTAACCCTTTCACTGCCACACGCACCTCTAGCCTCTTAACCCTTTCACTGCCACACGCACCTCTAGCCTCTTAACCCTTTCACTGCCACACGCACCTCTAGCCTCTTAACCCTTTCACTGCCACACGCACCTCTAGCCTCTTAACCCTTTCACTGCCACACGCACCTCTAGCCTCTTAACCCTTTCACTGCCACACGCACCTCTAGCCTCTTAACCCTTTCACTGCCACACGCACCTCTAGCCTCTTAACCCTTTCACTGCCACACGCACCTCTAGCCTCTTAACCCTTTCACTGCCACACCGCACCTCTAGCCTCTTAAACCCTTTCACTGCCACAAGCACCTCTAGCCTCTTAACCCTTTCACTGCCACACGCACCTCTAGCCTCTTAACCCTTTCACTGCCACACGCACCTCTAGCCTCTTAACCCTTCTCACTGCCAACACGCACCTCTAGCCTAGCTTAACCCTTTCACTGCCACACGCACCTCTAGCCTCTTAACCCTTTC
>NW_028174184.1:0-12500 GCF_963971535.1 Notolepis coatsorum
GAGAGAGAGAGAGAGAGAGAGAGAGAGAGAGAGAGAGAGAGAGAGGGAAAGAGAGAGGGGGGAGAGAGAGAGAGAGAGAGGGAGAGAGAGAGAGAGAGAGAGAGAGAGAGAGAGAGAGAGAGAGAGAGAGAGAGAGAGAGAGAGAGAGGGAGAGAGAGAGAGAGAGAGAGAGAGAGAGAGAGAGAGAGAGAGAGAGAGAGAGAGAGAGAGCAGCCTGCTGCTTTGAGATGGTGAGAGGAGAAGGAAGAGAAGCAGTCTCCCAGGGCCCAGATTAGCAACACACACTCATTATTCTCCAACATAGCTGCTACACACATACTGCTACACACATACATACATACACATACACACACACACACACACACACACACACACACACACACACACACACACACACACACACACACACACACACACACACACACACACACCACAGATTAGAAACGTACACTCATTATTCCCTCTCAGTGGGACACTAAAGCCTAAAATCCAGCTGGCTTGCGGGGGGAGCGCTAACAGAGAGAAGCAGCTAACTGGAGCTACCCAGTGCTGCCTTTGTAGCCACGCATCATTAGCCACGCTGGGCGCTAGCACCTCAACAGGGGAGTGTGTGTGTGTGTGTGTGTGTGTGTGTGTGTGTGTGTGTGTGTGTGTGTGTGTGTGTGTGTGTGTGTGTGTGTGTGTGTGTGTGTGTGTGTGTGTGTGTGTGTGTGTGTGTGTGTGTGTGTGTGTGTGTGTTGCGTGTGTGTGTGTGTGTGTGTATGTGTATGTATGTATGTGTGTAGCAGTATGTGTGTAGCAGCGCGCGTGTGTGTGTGTGTGTGTGTGTGTGTGTGTGTGTGTGTGTGTGTGTGTGTGTGTGTCAGGGAAAGGAAGGACTGATGAAAGCAGGCAATTAGGACCAGAAGAGAGTGTGCTTGTTCATTCAGTTCTACAAGTGGAACCGTCCACAGCACTTTTAAAGATTCAGTGCAATGGAAATCCTGTTTTTCAATCTCATTGCATTATTCTCTCTTATAGAAGGTATGTTGTTTGTAAAATCACCCAAAATGTTAGAATTGTGGTTGTAAAAAATTATAACGAAAGGCCTTTGATCTCTGTACCCGCCCCTAGAAATCAACAGAATTAAACCGTGTCAGATAATCTTGCTTCCTGGGTTACCCTGATTGGCCCATCGGTCAGTCTGTCACTTGTCAGTAGTTGTGGATATCAGCTAGCTAGTCCACAAACAAGTAACACAACTAGTTTGCTACAATTTAGTCAGTTCTAGTGGTTCAAAAACATCCACCCGCGTTAGCACAGGTCGGCCAATGTTAATCTTCCATAGCAACCGATCTTTGAAAGCTTCATGTATTACTGTATGATACTAACTTGACATCTCCTTTCAATGACCAGAAGGCCACGCCCCCTCAACGTACTGAGAGTTGGCTGTGCTCAGAGAGGGTGCTAAACTAAAACAGTTCAAACAAATCAAATGCTGAAAAAGGGACACTCCTGACAGAGATGTGGAGGAACCGAGACGTGGAGCTCCCTCACTACGTCCGTCACCGGCTCTGGGGAAATGAGAAGACGTGGGACTCTATGAAATTAATGGAGTGAGACATTCCCATCACCATCCGAGGGGTGGAGGTGGAGGTGGTGGACTCATATAAGTTCCTTGGGGTACACCTGAACAATAAACTGGACTGGTCGGATAACACAGAGGCCCTCTACAGGAAGGGACAGAGCAGGCTGTTCTTCCTGAGGAGACTCAGGTCCTTCAACGTGTGCAATGGACTGCTGCAGTCATTTTACCAGTCTGTAGTGGCCAGCGTCCTCTTCTATGCTGTGGCATGCTGGGGGGGCTACATCAACTCGAGGGACACCAACAAGCTCAACAAGCTGGTGAGGAAGGCTAGCTCCGTGGTGGGAGTCGAGCTACCTAGACTAAAGGTGATGGCAGAGAGGGGGATGATAAGGAAGCTGGCTGCCATCATGGAGAACCCCTACCACCCCCTCTACGACGAGCTAGTCAAGATGAGAAGCTCGTTCAGCCACAGACTCATACCCCCCCGACACTCAACTAACCGCCTCGGCCAGTCCTTCATACCAGCAGCCATCAGGCTCCACAACTGCGGGCAGCGACTAGCGGCCTCCAGGATCCACAACAGGGGGCAGACATTGAGCTAGGACTAATAGGAACCCAAGGAGGACAATAACACTACCTTAGGCATACTGCACCTTATGTGGATACTGTGATACTGTGAATAATGTATATTTCAGTGGATACTGTGATACTGTGAATAATGTATATTTCAGTAGATAGTAAATTATAACACTACCTTATGCATACTGCACCTTATATGACACTGTGAATACTGTGAATATATTTTTCAGTTAGTTATATAGTCAATTATATTGACCTATTTGTTTACACTGCTTGTGTTGTTTTTACTACCTGTACTACTGCCATGGCTCCTACTGGCTTCCAGAGAGGTCGCCCAGGAGATCACAGGGTTTAGCCCTAATGACCTGAGGTTTGGTCAGAAAGTTGGTGGTCCCATGACTATTCAGAGTGAGATGGTTGGGAAGGTGAAAATGAAAACGGGAAAAAAGAGAAAGGAAAAGAGAATTGGAAAGGGAAAGAGAAGGAAAAAAATAAAGATAAAATCTCTTTCTGGTCGTTGTGCTGAGATGGATGATGTTGTTGTGCCCGCAACTTTCCAGCACCTAATGACATTTGTCTGGGCGTGGTTGACCATTTAAATTTAAATGGTTGATTTAAATTATAGGGTTGACTCCATTGGTTTTGAAGTACATCATCTTTTAACATTCTCTGTTCTTCTCGTCTTGTTTGTTCCCCAATCTCTTCTGTCTCTTGCTCTCTTAATTAGCTTCTTAGGATCCAATGTTGCAGAGAGCGGAGGCAGGAGGGTGAGGGGAAAGGGTGACCGGTCAGCAGGGGTGTTGGAGATGATTTGTGTCTGAAATTGTGTTGCTTTGTTTGATTTGATGGTGTTTCATTGTGTGGTGTATAATCCCTTTACATGTTGGCCTTAATTCATTGACTGCTGTATAAGCATAGGACTCATTTTGATAATACACGAAGAGGCCTAAACTCTTAAACCAAGTGGATAATGTAGAATTCCCTATGTGGGGTATCCTTGATAGTTTGGTTGGAAACACCATTTAGCTCTGTAGATAAAAATATCCCTTTTTGGCCTATGTGTTTGATTGTAGACTTTTGTGCTTTGAAATTTCTATTTGTGTGTGCTCCTCTGGTGTGCAACTCTTGTTTTGCCTGGTTTGTCTGTTCCCCACTCCCTACTGTCTCCTGCTCTCTTAAACTGCTTCCTAGGGCCCTATGTTGCTGAGAGCAGAGGCAGGATGGTGAGGGGAATGGGTGAAGGGTAAAACTATGTTGATTTTGATTTGAATTTGGGGAAGTATTATTGTTACATTTGGGATTTGGGTTAGCTTGTTTGTAAATAAAAATGTAATTTGGTAATAGGGTAGAACCCTTTTCTTTAGGGGGAGGGTGTGACGACCCCCACTCTACCTGCAAATGGGGAGTCTTCTGACTCAAAGAGCATGGTGGAGTGGGTAGGTCGTTACCCCAATTTGAAGCACCTGTGCAGTGGAGAGAGCTGCCTGCAGCACCAGTATATGTTTCCCCTGTCTAACCCCTCTGTCTGCTTTCCCCATCTGCTTTCCCATCTACCAGGACAGGTTGTATCAGCCACCAAGCGAACCAACTTGAGATCCTTTGTCCATTCTGATATACACATTCATTGTTTATGTCATTATGCTTTTGTTGTTTAACACTTTAATCGCCATTGACGCTGAAACACGTCTTTCCCCGCCATGCTCATTCTGCCGAAGACGCTGGACAAGAGCGCCATCTGGTGGCCGATCGGTGGATCGCCCAGGGCATAAACAGGAAGTGGAAGCTGGTGCTCATTTCAATTCGGTCCGATCACTCGCTAATAGTCCCAGGACTCGAGCTGATCACAACGGATAGTGATCCGTTACCAATAACTCGATAAACAACATGATTTGGACGTATATACTATTATACAACCTGGAAATGGATCGGATATTTCGACATCGCATAATAGAAAAAATTCTGTTCCACGCTCATCTCCCAACGGCGAGAGGAAGCTACGGTGAGTTTCAGCATTATTTTTTAATGTCTTCGATACTAACTGCTCTAATGATCATATCACCCACACTAGATGAATGATATAACGTTGCCCACGGAATTATAAACGACCCCCCCCCCCATCCGGTCATCATCAGATCATACGTAGTAACTTCTAGAAGTACGTCCATTTGACATTTTTTATCTCGCACAGATTCCTACCAAACTGTATTTGATCATCAATATAATGCATTTAGGGCTATAAATCAAGTTCTGGAGAAAGCTGCAGAAAACGATAAAAACATACTTATACTTTAGACCGTATTTTAGTATGAATATGTGAATGAAAAAGTATAACGTTGCTACACCCTGAACAATAGATATAGGACGTTGAATGGGCCATAGTAATGTCAATTTAGCAATACAATTTAAAAAGTTATAGCCCTGCAAAGAAGGGGAACTTCTCCATGTTAAATAGGGCTGGTGAGGGATGGTAAATTATGAATTTAACCCCGGCGATCAAAGTGTTAATTCGATTATTGTTTGTTTAGATAGGATTAAATAAATGTTTTGTTAACTTGGTATCACGTGTGGACTCCCTATTTGTGACAAATCTCTGGTTTGTCATAAAACCTCTGTTTCTCTATTAAATTAGCACTCAAAGTGATTTTTCCTTATTGTGTAAGAAACCTCAGAATGTTACCTGATGTTGCATGCCACATGCAAGCCCCTAGAGGGTTTTTAGGCAATTGTCCTACACATCCCTTTGTGGATTGTATTGTATATTATGTAATTGTTTTATATGTGTAAATAAACAAACAAACAAACAAACCAGACTCATGCACAGGTTTGGACTTGACCTTCGCGTGTGTGTGTGCGTGTGTGCGTATGAGAGAGAGAGGATGAGTCAGATTAAGGGGAGTGACTCACACATGTTCATCCATTAAAACCATCAACTTTCTCGGTTAGTTTGCACAGGGGGTGTGAAGGACAGATGGAGACACACATGGACTCTCAGAGACACCTGGCAGAATACAAAGGATGCAACGTATATGGGTGTGAGAGACTTGAGGTTACTAAGCCTGACGCACATTCTAATCCATCCATTCACTCACATCTTCCTGCCTAAAATTACTGCTGCTAGGTGGATGGAAACGCATGGTGTGTGTGTGTGTGTGTGTGCACGCACTCAGGTCAGATGTATTCCCGTCAGAAGGGATAGTAACTTGAGAACTTGTTCCCTTAAAGTTTTTTCCTTAAAGCTGGAGTCTACAATGCCATCAAACAGTGACCTCTAGACAAAAGAGCCCTGCTTGGTATTGCACTTTGTTTACATTTTTGTTTTGGTCTGATGTGTGGGTTGGAGTTGAGTGGGGATCGGGGGAGGGGTTGCTACTGCTGGCCACACCTCAGACTATGCACCTATATTAAGTTAGTAAATTACAAGCCACACATCACCAAGCATTTTTTTTTAATGTTCAAATACTTCTTTGCATGAATTCCACTTGTTTAAAGCTGCAATAATAATGTTCTGACCACTAGAGGGAAGCGAGGAGCTATGTGTAAACATAGCTTTCAACCAAAATGAAGGTCTCCCCTTGTAGATGCTCGCCATTCATTCTAAAATACATAACTATAAAGATAACACTGCTTTGATGTTGGGGGGGGGGTATTTCTGCGCATGGATTACTAGATTTCAAACTATAATACGACCAGCGGCCAGCTGAAGTTCTCCACTCACACCGCTTCAAGGCCCTCGACCTGGCATATCGTGCGGCAAAGGGAACGGCTCCCGCCTACCACCGGTCAATGGTCTCTAACTACACACCCTCAAGACCCCTATGCTCTGCATCTTCTAACTACACACCCTCAAGACCCCTACGCTCTGCATCTTCTAACTACACACCTTCAAGACCCCTACACTCTACATCTTCTAACTACACACCCTCAAGACCCCTACGCTCTGCATCTTCTAACTACACACCTTCAAGACCCCTACACTCTACATCTTCTAACTACACACCCTCAAGACCCCTACGCTCTACATCTTCTAACTACACACCCTCAAGACCTCTACGCTCTGCATCTTCTAACTACACACCCCCAAGACCCCTACGCTCTGCATCTTCTAACTACACACCCTCAAGACCCCTACACTCTGCATCTTCTAACTACACACCCTCAAGACCCCTACGCTCTGCATCTTCTAACTACACACCCTCAAGTCCCCTACGCTCTGCATCTTCTAACTACACACCCTCAAGACCCCTACGCTCTGCATCTTCTATCTACACACCCTCAAGACCCCTACGCTCTGCATCTTATAACTACACACCCTCAAGACCCCTACGCTCTGCATCTTCTAACACACACCCTCAAGACCCCTACGCTCTGCATCTTATAACTACACACCCTCAAGACCCCTACGCTCTGCATCTTATAACTACACACCCTCAAGACCCCTACGCTCTGCATCTTATAACTACACACCCTCAAGACCCCTACGCTCTGCATCTTATAACTACACACCCTCAAGACCCCTACGCTCTGCATCTTCTAACTACACACCCTCAAGACCTCTACGCTCTGCATCTTCTGGCCATATCAGACACACTCCTATCCGAGCTCCGGGAGGGTCATCAAAGAGAAGCCGCCTATTGTCGGTCCTTGCCCCACAATGGTGGAATGAACTTACCACCACAGTTAGGACAGCCGAAATCCAACCAATCTTTCGCCGTCGACTAAAGACACACTTCTTCAATCAATATCTGAAATGAAAAAAAAGATGGCTCTTTTGTCTGTTTGATGGCATTGTAGACTCCAGCTTTAAGGAAAAAACTTTAAGGGAACAAGTTCTCAAGTTACTATCCCTTCTGACGGGAATATATCTGACCTGAGTGCGTGTTTAATTCAAGGCAGCCGGGTAGCGCAGCGGACTAAGCGTCTGTCTACCACCGCGGGGACACTCGTATCGAATCCGGCTGTCAGCGGTGCCTCCGGCTTGGCCGGTCGTCATACTGACACAATTGGCAGTGTCAGCGGGTGGGAAGCCGGTGGGTGGTATCCTGGCCATTGTAAACAGCGACTCCTACAGGTCGGTCAGGGCGCCTGCACAGCAAGGGAAGGAACTAGTGAAGGTAGTGTGATCCTCCCACGCATTACACTTCACCAATGAGAGTCCGCGCTGTCAGGTGAAAAGAGGCTGCTGGCTGTCTCCTATGTATCGGAGGAAGCATGTGATAGACTTCAGGGCTCCCTAGACTGGCAAGTAGGGGGAAAATGCGCGCAATGACCAGGAAGGGGAGGGGGGAATTGGCATAACGACTAAATTGGGATGGGAGAAAAATACAGAAAAATAGGAGGAGAAAAAGTAGATAAAATTTTTTTTTTAATTCGATATTCCTTTTTTTATTATTCCGGATATGTTTTTTGTCCTCTTCATGCGAGAAAGCACTGAGCCAAATTCCTTGACGTACTTGGCAATAAAGCTCATTCTGATTCTGTTTCTGATGCTCTGCTCTGGCTGAGATTTTATCGATCCCCTTGTGGAAATCCGGGTGTCATAGCAGCATGGGGGAGGGGGTACAGGTATGGGCAGGGTAATAGTAGAAAGACGTAAATATAGGCAATACATTTTTATCTGAATATAAAAATACGAGAAAAATAAACAGTGTAAACAATAATAATTAACTTGTGATTGGAGGATGGAGGAAAGTGGGCGGGGGAGAGACTCAAAAGGAGCTTCTATCCCCATCAGGCTGCTCAATGTGGACTCACTGAAACACTAAAGGACAAATGATAGTTTCCACGTCCGCGGGTGCGCGTGGGTATGTGTGACGTGCCAGATTTTGTGACCGCGCGGATACCCCCATGGATATGCGCGCCGACTATGCTGTCACTGGCCTGGAGTGTGATCCTAGTGCGCATTTGTGGATCACGTACGCTTACAGACACCAAAGATTTACTATAAACAGAGCCGCGTGTGCAGCCGTGTCTGCAGCCATGTGCGCGTATGTGTCAGTTTTTGAGTATATCAGCGCCTTAACTCATCCATTCTACATTCACTGCACACAACATCCACATGACACACTCACTTTGAACATTCACCTTAAACATGCAGTCACTTTAGACACTTTAAACACTTTTTAAACACCACACCATATTTAATCTATTTATTCCTACAAATGTGCACTACCTCTTTTACCTCATGTTTTATTTTTTTTGGCATTTTGTACATTTTAGTTTTGTATATTGTAAATTATGTATAGTGTTGGTCTTTATTATTTTACTTTTTAACTTTAACTAACTCTAACTTTACTGTATGAAGCACAATCTCATTTAGTCATTTCAGGAGGCTCATACAGAACCAAGCATTTTATACAATGTACCTTATATGTGACAAATAAAACAAAACATGTCCTGTGATCAGTAGCAGACAGGAAACATGTAGTCTGGTCTAAACCTGTGTTAATTGTTCACGTGGGACTGAAGACATCCGGGCCACTAAGCGTTGGGGGAACCTTCCTGAAGACTGATCATGTTTGAACTCCTTGAGACAGTCTACAGACGTCCCTTCATGTGCCGTCTTTACAGCGTTGTTTATGCCCACTGTTTTAATATTTTATGACGTTGTTTGGTCCTTAATCTGAGTTGCTGCGGTTTTGTTTTCACTGTAAAGCACTTTATGAGCATTTTTCTTGTTTATTTTATGATATTTTATTATGTAGCCTAAGAATTGTTATTGCACTGAAGTAGGACAACATATGGACGCACTTACTTTAAATATGTTGATTTCGAAAGGCCCAATCCGTGGGTTTTCGGACCATATTAAAAGGTCAAGTGAAGTCAAGTCAAAGGTCAAGGGCATGTTCCTATATTCCTTGCTAAAGATAAGATGGTAGTAATATAGGCATATTAGCATAGTATGTAGTAATACAGACATCATTTAGCATAGTAGGTAGTATAGACATATTAGCATAGTATGTAGTAATATAGACATAGTAGCATAGTATGGAGTAATATAGACATATTAGCATAGTAGGTAGTAGTATAAGACATATTAGCATAGTAGGTAGTAATATAGACATATTAGCATAGTAGGTAGTAATATAGACATATTAGCATAGTAGGTAGTAGTATAGACATATTAGCATAGTAGGTAGTAATATAGACATATTAGCATAGTAGGTAGTAGTATAAGACATATTAGCATAGTAGGTAGTAGTATAGATATAGACAATAGACATATTAGCATAGTAGGTAGTAGTATAGACATATTAGCATAGTAGGTACTGTAGTAATATAGACATATTAGCATAGTAGGACAGGCAAGCTTTATGTAACCTAATGGACCCTGGGACTTTGTGAGATCCATGAGAGCACAGCTCCAAACCACCTGGAGGGACTTGTCACCGAAACACATAACAGACTCCACCACTAGACAGACCCCCTCACTGCAGAGACAAAGACACTTCACTGTGTTCCCATCAGCTCTCTTCAACACTAATACATAACTAAACTTACAATAAGAGACTGTGTTTATCCCAGAGCAGGTAGCGCTAGGGTAGACAGAGAGGAAATATATGGGTTTTAGGCTTGGATCTTTTATTTTATTTGTTATATATATTATATATATTATATATATTATTATTATTATTATTATTATTATTATTATTATTATTATTATTATTATTATTATTATTATTATTATTATTATTTAAAATAGAGACAGTAAATATGAATTAATATGTACATGTAAATATGCCAGATTATAGCCAGAGGATCATTTTCATTTGTATCAGGTTGATGTTAACAGAACAGACAAATTACAAATGTACACAAACTACATAATCACAAGAACAGAAAACAGTACATTTACAAGTTACTAAACGACACAAACTACATAATCACAAGAACAGACAACAGTACATTTACAAGTTAATAAACGATACAAACTACATAACCACAAGAACAGACAACAGTACATGTTACAAGTTACTAAACTACACTAACAGTAACTACATAATCACAAGAACAGACAACAGTACATGTTACAAGTTACTAAACTACACTAACTACATAATCACAAGAACAGACAACAGACAAAGGTCACAGATGCCAAAATGGTATTCGACAATAATACATTGGTGTTTATCTTGCATTTGAAAGAATACAGGTATGGATTTGATGAGAATAAAGGTTAATAATGTGATATTTACATTTACATTTACATTTTGTCATTTAGCTGATGCTTTTATCCAAAGCGATTTACAGGTAACAATGTTCATCAAACAGTGCTGAAACTTGGGTGCTGCAGTGTTGAGTGCATAGTAGTAAAGACATTAGTATAGTAGGAAGAATGCATGATAGTTAAAGACAGTAAGAAGGTTAGTGTTTTTTTTGTTTTGTTGTTGGTTCATTTCAGATAGTAATTTCCTAACTGTGGTGGGAAGTTCGTTCCACCATTGTGGAGTGAGGACCGAGAATAGGCGGATTCTCTTTGATGACCCTCCCGGAGCTCGGATAGGAGTGGGTCTGAGGCGGCCAGAGGATGTAGAGCGGAGGGGTCTTGAGGGTGTGTAGTTAGAGACCATTGACCAGAGGTAGGCGGGAGCCTTTCCCAGTGCAGATCCATAATAAGTGGGGTAACATGGGCTGACTTTGGTAGGTTGGTGATCAGACGGGCGGCTGTGTTCTGGATGAGTTGAAGAGGCTTGTATTGGTGGCAGTGATCGGCAGACCAGCAAGCAGTGTGTTGCAGTAGTCGAGGTGAGACATGACTGTTGATTGGACAAGGAGTTGAGTGGCTTCTTTTGTCAGGAAGGGGCGGATCCTTCTGACATTGCTCAGGAGGAATCTGCAGGTTCTGGTTGTTGCGGCGATGTTCAGCCGATCGCCAAGGACTACACCAAGGTTCTTGGCGGTCCGGGACGAGGCCACGGCTACATTTTCCACCGTGATGGAATGGTCAGCGGGGAGGATTTGGCCGGCAGGTGAAGAAATTCTGTTTTGCTTAGGTTCAGTTTGAGGTGGTTAGTCGTCATCCAGGCGGAGATGTCGGACAGGCAGGCCGAGATTCGCTCAGAGACGTGGATATCTGAGGGAGGAAAGGAGAGGAAGAGTTGAGTATCATCGGCATAGCAATGATACGAGAAGGCATGAGACGTGATAATGTCACCCACAGATTTGGTGTAGAGGAAAAAGAGGAGGGGTCCAAGGACCGAGCCCTGGGGGACACCCGTCCGAAGGTCGTCGAGGTAAGATATCAGCCACGCCAGCGCAGAGCCAGCCACTCCCATTCCTGGGAGGGATGCGAGGAGGATCTGATAGTTGACTGTGTTGAAGGCTGCCGACAGGTCCAGGAGAATCAGAACAGAGATAAAGATGGCACAATTATAGACAGGCATAAAAATGAGAATTTACATTAAAATGTCCAACCCCAAGAGGGGCTTCTGCACAGGTCCCGCCCACTCCAGGGTCTGAGGCCCCACTTGCATTGGGAACCGTGCAATCGTGTAATGTAGCACGTAAACGCCTTCACCACATCATTACCAACAGAATATACTGTAGTAGCAGAAAGAAATGGTCAACATCGAGCAAAGGACTCATTTTGCTGCTCTGTATCAGTGGTCAAATCAAAATACTGCTACTTGTCCCTGATCAGCAAGAAGCTGAATGTACCTCTATTAGATAATTAACCACCTGTCCCTTCACGACACAACCACATGTTAAAATAATAACCATAATGTTTCATTCACCCTGGTTAATTCTCCACCTTCTATTTCAAGTATCACCTCTTTTCTATCGTGTATCCACCTCTCTCTCTCTCTCTCTCTCTCTCTCTCTCTCTCTCTCTCTCTCTCTCTCTCTCTCTCTGTCTCTCTCTCTCTCTCTCTCACTCTCTCTCTCTCTACCTCTCTCTCCCCCTGAAAGGCTAGTGGTGCATGCTAAAAGCTGGTTTCCTAGCAGGTTGTTCAACTACACACACACACGCATACTCTCTCTCACACACGCACACTCACGCTCACACACACACACACACACACACACACACACACACAGACACACACACACACACACACACACACAGTAGCAATTATGGCAATCAGCAAACCGACCCAATTAGTGTTTCCTGCTCGTTAAGCCCTAGGGGTTGTCTGCCCGACCGCCTCACTTTGCATAACTTAATCTGCAATGACAGGGTGTGACACCCAGTCTTCTGACCCTGCCAGCAATGTGTGTGTGCGTGTGTGCGTGTGTGCGTGCGTGCGTGCGTGCGTGCGTGCGTGTGTGTGTGTGTGTGAGAGAGAGAGAGAGAGAGAGAGAGAGAGAGAGAGAGAGAGAGAGAGAGAGAGAGAGAGAGAGAGAGAGAGAGAGAGAG
>NW_028174183.1:0-1000 GCF_963971535.1 Notolepis coatsorum
GCACTTCTTCAACCATTATCTGAAATAAAATAAAATAAATAAAATAAAATAAATCTAACCCTAACTAACCTTACTGTCATGCACTTGTCCTAATAAACTAACCTACACTGTAACACACAACACTTTGATGAATATTGTTACTCAGCTGATAGAGTTGTATCCTTCCTGATGACCTGTCGTACAGAACTTGTAAGTCGCTTTGGATAAAAGTGTCAGCTAAATGACTAAATGTAAATGTGAATGTAAATGCCTTGTAGAATTCCACACATAAGAAAGAAAGATACTGGGATGAATAAACAAAACAGGAAATAAAATGTAGAAATGCATGCAATACATAAATAAATATGAATCTCCATATATGAAATAGAACATTTAGATAAGGTGCTACTGAGATGTTTTGGTGAGTTCTTTGTTTTTTTGTGGAAGTAGCCCTTCTTAAAAATGCATTCTATGAACATTCACTGATAATTGGTCTGTAGTGGAGTCTACAAGGTCTACATTGCCGGACCTTGTAGACTGACATAATTCTGTGCATAGTTTAGTCTACACAGGCCTTATTTCAAATAATAAAAATCTTACTTCATTCATCTTAAACATTCTTGATTTAGGGGATTGGTAGTTCCCATGAAATCTGAAGTTGTTCAAACGACAACAGCGATCCACCTTGAATTAAATCACACAGCCGCTGTGTCACAGTCACGAAAGGGGCTACTTAATTCATTAATCAAATCCACTTTATTTATAGAGCACATTTAAAAACAACAAAGTTTACCAAAGTGCTGTACGAATTAAAATCGAAGCTCGGCCCCGAAGCTACGATTGCCAAAAAAAAATTCGAAGGTCAGCCCTAATACTAATATACAATATACTATATAGTGCAAAGCAGAAATGGGATGAGGTACAATTTACAATAAGGTGTACTGAGGTATGGGTTGTAGTGCAAATTCTTTGCCAATAAATATAAAGTGTGTTTAAGTGTTCTAAAGTGTGTAAGTGGGTG